>NW_007726415.1:217181-225036 GCF_000696425.1 Galeopterus variegatus | reverse complement strand
TTTTTCCTTTTTGTCTTTTTTACTGACCGCAACCCTTGGTGTCGCACCCGTACCAGAGACCAGCAACAGGATCGCAACCCTTGGTGTTGCGCCCACACCGCGCTCAGCCAGTGAGTGGGAACCAGTCTCCACATGGGATCCGAACCCTTGGCGGGAGCGCCGCCGCGCTCCCAAGCGGCGCACTCTCCAGTGCGCCACTGGGCCGGCCCAAAATTCTTATCAGTTTTATACACACTTGGTTGTTAGGTGTTTCTGATGAATTGATTCTTTTATCATTATGAAATGTTGTTCTTTGTTTTTGGGAATATGAGGGTACTTCAGAAATTTCATGTAAAAATTAATATTATCTTTTAATTCCACAAACTTCTTGTACTCCTTGTCTGGAAGTCTGATTTATCTAATAGTTTTATTGCTGCACAATTTTTCTTATTATTGGTGTGCATGGTATATCTTTTCCAATTCTTTTACCATTAACATCTGAATCTTTGTATTTTCTTACATTCCTTTAGACAGCATATAGTTGAATCTTTATAAAATTTAAAAAATTTTGTTCTTGTTTACTTCCTTTTCACCCTTCTTTGGATTAATTGATTATTGTTAGAGTTTCATTATTTCATTTTTTTTTTAAGGCATATTTCTTTGCATTTTTTTTTTTTTGGTAGTTGCTCTGTGGATTGTAACATATTTTTAGCTTTTCACAGTATACTTAGAATTAAAACTGTACTGTTTCACTAAAAAATAGAAATCGTAAATCTTATAATTGTAAAGATCCATTAATCTTCCTCTTCTCTTCTGGCGTAATTAACATATATATTATATCTACATATGTATACCTTTCACAATACAATGTGATAATATTCATTTTAAGCATTCATATATATTTTAAAGACACAGCAGGGAAATATATTCTTTACTGTTTACTCACATGTGTACCATTTTTGGTGCTCTTCATTCCTTCCAGAATATCTAAGCTTCCCTCTTCTATCGCTTCCCTCTTCTATCACTTCCCTACACCCCGAAGAACCTTTCAAAAGGATTTCTTTTGATTGCTGGCAACAAATTCTCTTAATGTTAGTGTTCTTTTTTGTTTGTTTGTTGGTTGGTTGGTTTTTTTAATTTGAAAATGTCTTTATTTGACCTTCCTCCTTGAAGAATATTTTTTGGGTCTAGAAATTAGGGTTGGCAGTTTTTCTAACAACATTTTAAAGATGTTCCATTTTCTTATAGCTATTGCTTTTCTGATGAGAACAAAATAGTCATTCAGTCATTGTTTTTCTATATGTAATGTGGCTGATTTTAAGCTTTCCTCTGTCTTTGATTTTCAGATGTTTGGCTGCTAAAGGTTATTATTTTAATGAGCTTTTTGAATTTGTTAACATATCCTTCTCCAGAGTTTGAAAATTTTCAGTCATTTCTGTAAATATTTTTACTTTCTTATTCTCTTCCTCCTCTTTTTTGCGGGGGACTACATTTATGATTATGTTGGACCTTTTGGTTTTTGTCCTATAGGTCCTTGAGAGTCTATTTTTTCCCCAATCTTTCTCCTCTCTTTTCTTCAGATTAAAAATTTATATTGATCTATATTTAATTTAATTGACTCTTTTTCTGTAATCTGCTGTTTAGCCCAGCCTGTGAACTTTCTGCTTCAAATGCTAAATCTAGAATTTATACTGGGTTCTTTTTTATAGTTTCTACTTCTCTGCTATGATTTCTGGTTTTTTAACTTGTTATGATATTTTTTTCAAAACATCCTTGAACATAGTTACAATGGTTGGTTAAAAATCTGTCTGCTAATTCTAGCCTCCGAGTCACCTCATTGTTGGTTTTTACTTGATTGTGTTTTATCTTGAGTATGGACATTTTCTTGGTTGTTTATATGTTACCTAACATATAAATTTTGGATTGTATCCTGAACCCTGTGAATGATGCTTTCACAGGCAGAATCTTTGAAGAGGTTCTGCATTTTGTGATTTTCTTCTGATTTTTATTGGATAATTTTAAGGTGTTACTTTACTTGGTTAGACTTTTACTGCAGACTGTATCTCTCATACAGTTAGCAGCAGCTGAATTCTCATGTGCATGAGTAGCTCATGGGTTAGTCAGATGTTTGGCCAGAGTTTATTTGATGCTTCTCTCTGGTCCTCTTCTTTCTAGAATTACTTCTATCAGGTTCCAGCTGCTGTTATTGTCTGTACCTTCTGGTTCATGATGTAGATTGGGGCCTTCCCCCAGACTAAAAGTCATAAGAAACAGGGAATTTTACCTTTTGCCATTCCCTTTTTTATACCTGTCACCTCCCTTCTGTTACATGTCTGTCTTTGGTCTGCTTTTCAGGGTCTTTATATAGCTTTTTAAAATATGTTGTTCACAGTTTATAGTTCTGATCTTGGCTGAGTTAAGAACCACTCCACCATTATTAGATCCTGTCTTTATCTTAAAGTTAAAAAGAAAAAAAAATATTAATATTCTATTAGCTCACTCAACAAATTAAAGTTACAGAGTCTCTTATGTATATATGCCAAGCATTGGAAATAGAAATACTAAAGATACAGACCCTTCCACTTAGGTATCTTAAAGTTAAAAAGAAAAAAAAATATTAATATTCTATTAGCTCACTCAACAAATTAAAATTACAGAGTCTCTTATGTATATATGCCAAGCATTGGAAATAGAAATACTAAAGATACAGACCCTTCCACTTAGCGACCTCACATGTGTCAGAAGAGACAAAAACATAAACAAGTGTGATAATATCTACCTGGAAAGAAGGTAGCAAAGAAAGTATGTGCTTCATTCTAATTGGACTAGGGAATATGGGCATGCTGGTGGGTGGTGATGGGAGAGTTTAAGGAATACATCCTGAAGGAATATTACTTATAAGCTAGGAGTTCGAAAGTTTAATCGTTGTTTTTAGGCAAATGAGGAGGAAGGATAGGTGGACTATGCTTTTGGACTTCGTTTTTAATTTAAGGACAAAAGAGAAGATGTGAGTGAGACATAGAGCCAAGTATGGTTGGAAGCTTTAAAATCATCCTTAACTTCTCTTGCCCTTCTTCTATAATGTTTGACTATGATTCCCCCACTTAAATCATTGGGTGACTGACCCACTGAATTATGAAATTTAAATGTGAAATGGCTAATTCCCTCCGTTTTACAAATATTTCATATTGGCAATTTAATGGCCCAGAAACTGGGAGGAGTGAGAACTGGAACATAAGAAAAGCCTTAGCCCTGACCCTGTTCCTGAAGTTTGTTAGCATTTCAAACAGCTGAGGTAACAAATGGAGATTGTAGCCCCTTGATCACAGTGGCAAGCTCCTGGAAAGAATTAATTTTTGTTTGTGAACTGATCAGTCAACAGTGTCAAGCCCCACAATCAGCTACTCCATTTTAATTAACTTACTTGCATTGGGAATCTTTGCTCTATTTTATATAGGTTTTGACTGATATTCATTAGTGATCTGTTAGTACATTTTACTTTTGCTAACAGTTCCAGACTCATCCTAATGGCTAGATTAACTGTTCACATTAGTAGTTCTGGGCTCCTCAGACAATTGACACTGAAAATCAAGAAAATCTTAACTTCCATTTGGGGAAGGTTAGACTCAAATAATTTTGAAATTTGGAGTCCCTTAACATGGAGAAAAGGATCTAGAATGAAATAAGTCAACAAGGGTTAAATTTTTGACTTGGTTTTGAGGTATTTGAGAGGTATACCACCCTTCAATGGTTATCCATTGCTCCTAAGGTAACTCTGGAAATTCTTAATGTGACTTTTAAGCGCTTCATGATCTGGTAACTGCATAGCTCACCAGTCTCATCTGCTACTGTTCTATTCATTACTTGTTCCACTTCCCCCTTGTTCTTTCTCCTCCAGCCACTCTATCTTTTATCATATTTTATTAGATGCTATTCTTATTCTAGGACTTTGGTAAACCCTATTATCTGTGCTCAAAGTTCTCTTTCTCATTTCCCTTTTATTTTCCTCTAGTTACTTTTTCTTTATCCCACTAATCTCAGCTAATATTTTAATTTTTCAATTATTTCATGGCCTCTCCAAATAAGGTTATATACATTAATAGCATCTTCATCTTCTCTTTTGAAAAACTTTTCACAGTTGCAATCAAATAGTTGCTTATTTATGAATATCTGTCTAATTTAAGCTCTATGGCACATGTGTTTTTGTTCATTGATGTATTTCAGGCACCTAATGTAGGACCTTGCATATAGTAGGTGCTCAATAAATATTTGAATGAGTGACTAAATTAGTAAATCCATAGATAAACTGATTACTCGGTATTCCATTTAGCTAATTTTCATTGAAGAATAAAACTGCCAAAGATTAATGTGGAGACTTTATCCCTGCCAGTTTCTGTTTCTCACTCAGAGTGAGAATTTTAATCTCTAGAACTAAATAACCAAGACAAATGATGACTGCTTTTAGGGATTTAGTGTCTCATTGTTTGAGTATGATCCCTAGTTACAACGTAACAAGTAGTGCCTACCAAGCTATAGTGCCTGTCACTGAGCTGAACTGTAGTGAGTAGTACTGTCTGACCTGCAATTAGTCTATTATAAAGATTCTCATATGTAGGAAATATTGTAATTTTTCTTTATATTAGTTAAATTTTTTTTAGATATTTGAGCTCAATTTTGATATGGTTCTTTTGAAAAGATATGTAGAAACCAATTAAAAGGTTAAAGTTAGTTAAAATTATGAAAAATAGGTTCTGTGGGGAAGAAGTAAAGAAATGAAGATTGATGGCTTAAATGAAATAATTCAGAGGAATCCTATATTATTTCAGTTATGTGAAAGGGGTTTATACTAATCAGTTATTATTCATTTTAATAAAGGAATGAGAAAAGAAAAATATAGGAGAGATTTATTTCAGATGAAAAACATTTTGAGAGTTAAAAGTGAAACAGACATAGGAATATTCCAGGAACTGAGGATGTTGATGATCCATCCATGAAGATCTTGTAAGATAATAGGAAAATATTAGTTGTAAAAATACTTACTGAATGAAGACAACTGGCCTGGACCAGGTCTCAGCAATTTTCGGTAGTAATTAAGTGATTGCCTAGTTTTATTTAATATATTCTTAGTACTTGTAATATGTCATATACAATTATTTGCTTACTCATTTATTTCCTTATTATATATTTTTGTTTTAAAGTTTCCAGGTAGCAAATGTGCACATGTGGGTGAATGTCACACTTGGTCTCTTTCTCTTTTTGTTGTAGTACCTGTGTCCTGGACCATTTAGTCTTCTATAACAAAATACTATACACTGCATGGCTTATAAAGAACAAAAATTTATTTCTCATAGTTCTGGAGTTTGGGAAGTCCAATATCAAGGTGCCAGCAGATTTGTTGTATGTGCCAGACTGCTTCCTCATAGATGGCACCTTCTTTCTGTGTCCTCATGGCAGAAGGAGTGAGGGGGTCTCTCTGAGGCTTCTTTTTTACCAGCACTGATTCTATTCATGGAGGCTCCAATCTTATGACATAATCACCTCCCAAAGGCCCCAACTTTTAATATCATCACCTTGGGGATTAGGATTTTAACATTTGAATTTTGGGGGTCACAAACATTTAGACCATAGCAGCCTGGCATAAGAGGCTTCCTTTTAAAAGTATGACTTTTTAAAAATGAGATTTGATACTATTTGGAATTTGAGATAAAACCTAACTTATTTGACCTGAAATCTTTAAAACTTTCACATGATGTGTATTCACCTTAGAGAGCCACAACAGCAGAGAGGAACAGAGAGAAAAGTCGTCTCTCAGCACAGACACAAACAGTACAGAGTAAGTCTTTGAGACTTCTGTGTCAGAGATACCTCTGCCACAAGATGATATTAGTAATTAGAATGGATTGGGATCAGAAACTGAATGAAGGCCCAATATTTTTAAAATAAACTTTTGGGCTGGCCCGGTGGCGCACTCGGTAGACTGCGGCGGCGCTCCCGCCAAGGGTTCGGATCCCATATAGAGACCGGTCTGCTCACTGGTTGAGCGCGGTGCGGACGCGACACCGAGGGTTGCGATCCCATTGCCAGTTGCGGTACGGGCACGACACTGAGGGTTGCAATCCCATTACCGGTCACAAAAAAAGACAAAAAGGAAAAAAAAAATAAAAATAAACTTTTTTCTAGTTTACATAATATGTTTTCTTAGTGAAAAATTCAGGGTATTAAGAAGTAACAGTCACTCAAAATGCTGTCTTTCAGAGTCAATATTTAAAACTTGGTATATTTCCTTTTAGTTTTTTATTCTTCCCCTTGTATAAGCATTAGGCAGAATAAAAGGCAGCCTCACCCATATTGGTACATGTTTTCAATATTGAAATGATGGTGTTAAGGGTTGAACAGACACCTCCCCTCCCCCAAATGATATGTTGTGGCCTTCAGAATGTGACCTCACTTGGACATAGGGTCTTCACAGAGATAGATAATCAAGTAAAAATGAGGCCATTAGAGTGGACCCTAATTCAGTATGACTGGTATCTATAAAAAGGACACAGAGACAGAGATGCATATAGAGGGAAGATGATGCAAAAACATTTTTTTTTTTTTGGAGAAAATGGCCATCTGCAAGCCAAAGAGAGAGTCTTGGAAGAGATTCTTTCCTCACAGCCCTCAGAAGGAACCAACCGTTTAGAAACCTTGATTTCAAATTTCTAGCTTCCAAAACTGTGAGACGATAAATTTCTGTTGTTTAAGCCACACAGTTTGTGATACTTTGTTAGGGCAGCTCTCTTAAACCAATATATATGGTATCAAGTTGCCTTATAGCTATTTTATAATTTCTTTGTGTCTTGGTTTTTAAAGTTCTCTTACTTCTTTTTGCATATGTTGGGTATATGCAATTAGACTGTAAATTTTTCGAGATCTGATTTATATTTGGCTTTCTGTCCTTGCTCTGTAGTAAATTATATATAAAAGATGTTTGCAGGATGAAAATAGGAATACTTTTTTTTCTCTCTTCAAAATTTTATACCCTTTTTAATTTTTATTTTTTTAACTTCTCAATATACATTGTAGTTGGTTTTCATGTCCCTTTACCTGCTCCTCTGTCCCCACTCCCTCTCTCCCACCCCAATATGCTATATCTGTTCACTTGTCTTAACAAGTTCAAGGAATTGTTGTGATTGTTGTGTCTTCTTCCCTCCCCACCCTTTGTTTGTTTGTATATATATTTATATATTTATTTTTAGCTCCCACAAATAAGTGAGAACATATGGTATTTCTCTCTCTGCCTGACTTGTTTCACTTAGTATAATTTTCTCTAAGTCCATCCATGTTGTTGCAAATGGTAGTATTCCATTGTGTAGATATACCACAGTTTCCTTATCCACTCATCTGATGATGGACATTTGAGCTGGTTCCAACTCTTGGCTATTGTAAATAGTGCTGCAATAAACCTGGGAGTACAGGTATCCCTTTGGCATAATGATTTTCATCCTTTTGGGTATATTCCCAACAGTGGAACAGCTGGGTCATATGGTGGATCTATACGTAATTGCTTGAGGAATCTCCATACCTTTTTCCATAAAGGCTGCACCATTTTGCAGTTCCACCAACAGTGTATGAGAGTTCCTTTTTCTCTGCAACCTCATCAGCATTTATCATTCTCAGTTTTTTGGATATTAGCTATCCTGACTGGAGTGTGATGGTATCTCAAAGTGGTTTTGATTTGCATTTCCTGAATGCTGAGTGATGTTGAGCATTTTTTCATGTGTCTGTTGGCCATTCGTATATCTTCCTTTGAGAAATGATTGTTCAGCTCCTTTGCCCATTTTTTAGTTGGGTTATTTGTTTTTTTGCTGTAAAGTTGTCTGAGTTCCTTGTA
>NW_007726415.1:207813-216923 GCF_000696425.1 Galeopterus variegatus | reverse complement strand
TTGTCAGATATATATTTTACAAATATTTTCTCCCACTCTGTTGGTTGTCTTTTCACTCTGTTGGTTATTTCTTTTGCTGTGCAGAAGCTTTTTAGTTTGATATAATCCCATTTGTTTATTTTTCCTTTCTAGTTCCTGTCTGTGCTTTTGGGGTCATATTCATGAAGTGTGTAACCAATCCTACTTCCAGGAGTGTTTCCCCTATGTTTTCTTTAAGGAGTTTTATTGTTTCTGGTGTTTTATTACTATTATTTCTTTCTATTTACTGTGTCAGTTTAGTACGTTTTTCTCTCCTTTCTTCATTATTTTTGTATTTACATTTTTTTTTGTCTTTTTCCGTGTCCGGCAACGGATCGCAACCCTCAGTGTCGCCCCCGTACCGGACCGGGACCGGCAACGGGATCGCAACCCTCGGTGTTGCCCCCGCGCCTCGCTCAGCCAGTGAGCGGGAACTGGTCTGTATGTGGGATCCGAACCCTCGGCGGGAGCGCCTCCGCAATTCCCAAGCGGCGCACTAGCGCAGTGCGCCACCGGGCCGGCCCTACATATTTTTTATTATTACTGAACATCCCCCCCCAGAGCGCCTCTGCACTTCCCAAGCGGCGCACTAGCGCAGTGCGCCACCGGGCCGGCCCTACATATTTTTTATTATTACTGAACATCCCCCCCCACTGTTAACTTTAAGAAAATATTTTATTTTGCTCTTCTTTTCGTGGTTACTCTAGATATTATAACATGGATATTTGGTTTATTGAAGGGTAAAATAAATTCGTACTTTTACTATTTCCTGGATATTCTAAGAATTTTAGAACACTAATTCCGTTAATCCCTTTTCCAAATTCAATGCTGTTGCTTTTGTGTATTTTAATTTTTTATATCTTTTAAACTCTTCTTGACAATGTTATTGATTGTAAATATTTGTTTAGATTTATCTATCTATTTTCCGTTTTTGTAGCTTTTCTTTCTTTCTGCATTTTCAGGCTGCCATTTGGGATTATTTACTTTCTGCCTGAAAAATACATAGCATTTGTCCTCTAGTGAAGGAGACAGAGAGTGAAACAGTTAATTACAATATCTGATAACTGTTCTGATGGAGAAGTACAGTTACTATGGAAGTGCCTAGCAGATTTTTTTGTTGGAAATCTACTGCTTACAGTCTCTCTCTGAAAATATTTTATTTTTCCTTCACTTTTTGAAGGATATATTCCTCAATGTACAATAAATGTTGGCAGTTATTTTCTTTCCTCACTTTGAAGATAAAGTGACTTCTATCGTTATCTTCTGACTTCTGCTATTTCAGTTGTGAAACAATGTTTTCCTTTTTCAGGTAATGGACCCTTGCTAGTTTCTAAAACTGTTTCTCACTTTAAACTTTTTTTAAAACTGTTTTCAGCACTTTTTCTCTGTGCGTAGATCTGAAATATGCACATCAGAGAAAAAGTGCTGAAAAAACCTTCTTTTTTTCTTTTTATTAGTGAAATGAATGATAGATCAGAAGTAATTCTGGAATCTATAGTTTAACTTTTTAAATTAGCTTTGAAAATTTCTTTGTAATTCTTTCTTCAAATAATGCTTCTACTTTTTTTTTTTTTTTTTGCATCCTATCCTTCTGGAAGTCTAATTATATGTTAGACCTATTCATTCTATTCTGTCCACATCCTTTTTTTCCTTCTGTTTGCGTCCTTATTTCACTCTGTGCATGTCTGAATATTTTCTTTTAATGTGTATTCTATTTCACTAATTCTTTCTTCAATTGTATTTAATCTATTAAAGCCACCATTGAGCTATTAAATTCAGTTATTTTATTTTTCAGTGGTAGAAAGTACATTTTATACTCTTTTCTGTTTTTGTTGTTGTTGTTGTTGTTGTTGTTATCTGCTGAAATCCTTGGTCTTATTTTTGAATTTCTTGGACATATTAGTAACGATTAATTTAAATTCTCTGTCTTGTATCTTCATTATCTAGTCATCTATGTTTCTGCTTTATTATCTAGTCATGTATATGTCTGTTGTTTTCCTTGGTTTTTATTCACTGCTTATCATTTAGTATGAGGCTCTATTTTCGACTGACACTTGGATGAAGTATATGAAAAATTGTAGAGATAACTTGAGGCTTTTGGATGCTGTTGTCTTCCTCCAGAGACTTCTTTTGTTTCAGACTGGAACCTTGGCTTGGGACCCTAGCAATCTGATTTCATCATAATCTAATCAAAAATTGAGATGATTTGAAGTTGTGCTTGGTCTCTATAAGGGCTTGTCTGTTTCTTTCTTTTTTTTTGTTTTAGTTGATATAACATTTACATGACCTATAATTCCTCATTATAACATTTAAAAGTGAAACCACCATTTAGTGGTTTATATATATTTATAATGTTTTGGGGGAGGTTTGTTTTGTTTTGCCTTTTTTTAGTAAGCTAAGGTTAATTTATTATTGAAGAAATTTTTTAAAACAAATTTATTTATTATTACTATTTTACATTCTAAGATGTTGCAGAGCAGTTGCAGGGGAAGGGAAGAGGGGAAGAGGGAGTGAAATAGGGTGTGAGGAGGAAGAAGGGGAGGCATGGTCAAGGCTTCCTGCAGCAGCTCAGTGGTCATCACTGGGCTGGATGTGGATGTCGGGTGTCGTGGCCAAGACCTGAGGCACCCCATGACCCTGGCTCAGGAGCCCAGGGTACTTCCTGCGGTGGCTTGGTGGTTGTCACTGGACTGGTTGTGGATGTTGGGGGCAAGTGGCCAAGGCCAGAGGCACTCCATGGCCCTGGCTCGGGAGCCTGGGGCACTTACTGCAGTGTCTCAGTGGTTGTTGCTGTGCTGGTTGATGATGGCAGAGAGGCCATGACTGAGGCCCTCAGGCCCTCATTGCCCTGGCTTGGGAGCCAGGCCACATCTGCAGCAGCCTAGTGGTCATTACTTGGCTGGGTGCGGTCATCAGGGGGCTGTGGCTGAGGCCCACAGTCATTTCCCCTCCCCAGCTTGAGAGTTCAGGGGGCTTCTGGTCCTTCTAGGTTTTATAGGTGTCCTTTTGTGGTATAAGAGCTTTACTGGTTAATATCAAACTTTGTCTCTGATCTGTAGGTATTTTGTTTTTTTCTTTCAGTTCTGTGTTGGATTATTCACTGTTCCCACCACTTAAACTGTACTGGAACAAATTTCTTGTCCTTTGGTTACTTCTAAAATGGGGGAACTTCCTAAGTGAACCAGGACTTGAGCCCTGTGGTTGAGCTAAATTGCTGCTTTGCTGCTGATTCTCTGGGGAAGGCTTTTTGTGCAGCTCAGGTTTTAATTGTTGATGTTGTAAGCACTTCCGGGTCTTTTGAGATCTGGGACACCTGGGTTGTGTGGAAACTCTGGTGTGGGCCTGAGTCCCTTCAGCAAACTGAACCCCCTGCAGTTCTGTATTCCTGACCAGTCTACACAGAGTTGTCCTGCACTGACTGGAGGGCAGATCAGCAATCCATGCTGTGCCCGAATGTTCCCCTGGTGGGCCTGTCTTCCCTACCGCCTCTATTCCAAACACTTCCCATGGGATAGAACATGTGCCAGTCCCTTGTGATGACTCACCTGCTTTGAGTGTCTCTTTTTTTTTAGTTGTTGTGGTCCTCACTCCTATGTGGGTCCACAACAACCCTGTTAGTGGTCTTGCTGGCCTGAGGGCCACCAAGGCCTTCTTCTCCCCTGCTGCCTCCAAGCAACTCCATACAAAGGGTACACCTGCAGCTTTTGCCAGCTCCTGCTCTGTGTGCTCACCAGCTATAGCCTTGAAGCAGCTGGGATTTGAAATGGTGGGAGCAATCCTTTCTTTTCTCTCGTCGTGGCTTCCCCTGCATTCATGAACTCTGTAGGTCTCTGCTCCTCTTCCCCTGAGCTCCAGCAGCTGATATTTTTATAATGTTGTGTAACTATCAATTAATTGTAGAACATTTCCATTACCCCATAAAGAAACCCCATATCTCCCATTTCCCCATTCCTCCCTCCCCTGACAACCACGAAACTACAGGTTTATCAGTTCTAAATAAAATCATGCAATATGTGGTCTTTTGTGACTGCCTTCTTTCACTTAGCATGATTGGTTTATTTTTTTTCACACTGACTCCTGGGGGTATAGCTCTTCATGGTTGCAGTCAGAAAGCCTGGGATGTTTGTAAAAGTTCTTTTCTTGGAGGTCGGAATGTTAAAATCTATGTTTAGGTTCTTAGCTTTCCTATGTTTAGGTTCTTAGCTTTCCAGCTGTTGTTTTTACAGCAGGCATTTGCAACTAGGGGAAAATAGCTTCAATTTTGGGCTTATGTTTCTGGACTTCCTTCCTCTCTGGATCTGGAAGATCCTCCCTATAGTTCCTCATTGTCTTGGTAGCTCTCTGATGTCTTTAGATATTGTTTTTATATATTATCCATCTTTTCTAATTCCCAGTGGAAGTACATTGGAATTGCTGAATGACTAGGTTCATTTATGTGAACATTATCAAAATTATTCAAACATTATCTATTGAAAGGCAATATGTGCTAGGTTCTGGAGGTATAGCAGTGTACAAAGCAGACAAAAGTCTCTGCTCTCATGGAGGTTACACTCTAGGGACAGGTGGTGTGAAATAAACACATACACCTAAAATACATAGTATGTCAAAACGTAAAAATTTCTCTGGAGAGCATAATTCAGGAAAGAAGGATAAAGGGAGTTCTGGTATGTTGAGAGCTGTTTTACATAAGGTAGTTTAGAGAAAGCTTCTTTGATGAAATGACATCTAAAGAGAGACCTGAAGGGAGACAGCCATATGGATATCAGGCAGAAGGAACAGTAAATATAAAGACCCTGAGACAGTAATGAGCTGAGAATCTCCAAACAACAGTATGACTAGAGCAGAAATGAGATTGGTAGATTAGCTCTGAGCCGTGGGGTGTGGGCAGATTATATAGAGTGCTGTACCAGTTTGGATTTTATTAGAATTGAGTTGGGAAGCCATTGGAGTCTTTTGAGCAGAGGAGAGACATGATCTGCTTAGCACTTACATTGATCCTGTTAAAATCAGCATTTTAACACGTGGATTAAAGTCTAGGTGATGAGGGTGAATGCTAAGACACCACTGAGGAGATTCTTTCAGTAACCCAGACAAGAGAAGATGCTCTTTCAGATCAGGGTGTAATGCAAATGGTAAGAATTGGTCAGATTTTAGATATATTTTGAAGGTACAAATAAACTCATTTGCTAGATATTTGGATGTGTGGGTGTGAGAAAGAGAGGAGTCAAGAATGATTTTGAAGTTTGTGACCTGACTGACCAGAAGGATAGAATTACTGTTGACTGAGACTAGAAAGTTTGCTAGAAGATCTAATTTGGGGGTGAGATTGAAAGAAGATCAAGAGTTTGTTCTTGGCTCTAGAGTTTTAAGTGCCTATCACCCATTTAAGAGGAGATAATAAGAGTAAAAGTGGATACATGAGGCTGCAAACGGTCTGAGGTGAACGATACACATTTGTGAGTCAGTAGTATCTAGTTGGTATTAAAAGCCATGAGACTGAGTGAGATCGTCTAGGAGCGAGTGTGGATTTAAGAGGAGATAATAAGAGTAAAAGTGGATACATGAGGCTGCAAACGGTCTGAGGTGAAGGATACACATTTGTGAGTCAGTAGTATCTAGTTGGTATTAAAAGCCATGAGACTGAGTGAGATCGTCTAGGAGCGAGTGTGGATAAAGTACTGGAATAAGGGCTAATTCAGATTTTATAAGTCCAGGGGATGAGGAGGATTCAATCAAGAAGAGTAGAGAAATGGTGGATGGTAAAGTGGAGTCAGCATTTTTTTTAAGATAGAGTAGATTTTAGTGTGTCTGCATGATGATGGGAATGATCCAGCCACTGTTAATGCAGTGGCACAGAGGTCAGGAACAATTCTTATATCAATTTTCTTGAGTAGGAGAAAGGTATGGAATGTAGGGGGCATAAGTGGGAGGGTGGGCTCTATAAAGTAGCCTGGATAGTTCATCCATAAGAGAAGGGAAGGTAGAACATGTGGGTAATTCTACAGGGTTAATGTGATAGAATATGTCAAAGCTGTCTTCTAATTGCTTCTCTTTTGTTAGTGCAAAAGGAAGCTATCACTACAGTAAGGATGGGGGAAGAGGTCTTGGAATTTTAAGCAGAGAAGAGAAGCTGTAAAGTAGTCATATGGAAAAGTAAATATATTGCATTAGTTGATGTAAATATGACACTAAAATACAAATTTTTTGCAAGCAAGAATGTTTTGATATTGATTTGTGTACACAGTTTAAGCTATAATCAAGGAAAAGAAGTAATGGATGTAGTAGGGAATTTGTATTTGGACTCCATACTGATCTTAACACTCTGAAGAATTTCTAAAAAATATTTATGGAAGCTGAGTTTAGGTATGCACATTCATTTTAGAGAGAATTCACTTTAGGCCAGTTGATGTTTTAGTTAGGCCTAATGCTTCACCATTATGTTATTATAGTTATAATATAAAGGAAATTACTGACTTTTATGCCAATGTATGAAAGGTTTTAGGTGTAAATATTTTTGTGAAAAGCAAAGCCAAAACTTTCCTTCTGAGTTTTTACTATCTATAAATTTTTTTGGTAATTGTGTGGTTTTTAAAATAATATTGTTCTGATATTTAGTAATATTAATCATTTATCATTTAGATCTTTTGGTCAGCACATAGTACTAATGAAGCTAAAGTCATAGGTATTATTCCCAGGGGAACCAATCAGTTTCTTCCTTAGTTTTTTCTGGCTGCTCCATCTCATACCATAAAAATAAGGAAACTAAAGTTTATTGAGTACCTAGTCTAACCTGGCCACTTTGGGGCACTTTATGTAGCTTTTTAATCATTTAACTACCCTGTGAGATAGGTGATGGTATACTGAAAAGTTACATGCCAAGTCATGGATTTAGTTAGTGGCAGAGTTGGGATTTATTCTAAAACTAGCTTGACTACAAATACTTGTGCCAGTATCAATGATCTATTGTGGATCAGTAAAATTTATTTTGTAGATGGCATTTAAAAATAGAATAGTTGTGGGCCGGCCCGGTGGCGCACTGGAAAGTGCGCTGCTTGGGAGCATGGCGGCGCTCCCGCTGAGGGTTCGGATCCCATGTGGAGACCGGTTCCCGCTCACTGGCTGAGCGCGGTGCGGGAGGGTTGCGATCCCGTTGCCGGTCCCCGGTACGGGCGCGACACCGAGGGTTGCGATCCCGTTACTGGTCAGTAAAAAAAAAGATAAAAAGGAAAAAAAAAATAGAATAGTTGTTATTTATCTTTGTGCCACTGAATTCTTCTTCTTCTTCTTTTTTTAAAAAGATGACCGGTAAGGGGATCTTTACCCTTGACTTGGTGTTGTCAGCACCACGCTCTCCCAAGTGAGCCACGGGCTGGCCCCCACTGAATTCTTCTTTTTCTTCTTGGTGTCATCCTTAATTAGTATCTTCCTGGACTCAGTAATTGTATAAGTCTGTTTCTGTTGCTTATGACAAAATACTCAGAAATGGGTGATTTATAAAGAAAATGAAATTTATTGCTTACAATTTTGGAGGCTGGCAAGTCCAAAGTACAGGGAAGACCTTTGGTGAAGGCCTTGGTAGTGGCGACAGGGACCTAGAGATCTTACATGGCAGAGCAGGGAGAGAGTAACCTCTCATGTGCTTTTCTTTTAAAGCCCTCAGAACCACTCCCTAACCACCATTATTAATCCATTCACTAGGCATGGTCCTACAATCTGATCACTTCTCCAAGGCCCCACGTTTGACTTACCATAATGGGATTTCCCACCCTTTTAACACTTTCACAGTGGGGACCAAGCCTCCAACACATTAAACTTTGGGGGATACAATTCAATCTATAATAATCACCTTCTTGTACTTAGCTTTTAGTTTATTATCTGATTGGGAACTTGATAAATTGCCATGTTATTGAAAGAAGACAAATTATGTAAGTAAAGACCTGTTAGGACATTAAGGAGTAGAACTTTTTTTTTTTTAAAGATTGCAAGTATAATGCAGATAAATTGCAAAGGTTACCTGATGGAGAAGATTTTTTACTTCCTTTGGGTCTTCAGATTCTAAATTCATCAGTTGCTCCTGTTCCACAGCTAATGCATACATCACAGTTGTCTTCTCAGTAGAGGTTGGGTTGTACTTGGCATCCCAGAAGATTGTAGAGATCATATAATTTTGATGAATACTCCATCATTGTTTAAAGATGTGGAAACTGGGGCTGAGGGGAGAAGTAAACTGATGTACCTACCTAGCACACTGAACTAATGTAATTTTTTTTTTTTTGGTGGCTGGATGGTAAGGGGAAAAAAACCCTTGACCTTTGGTTATAAGACTGCACTCTAATCAACTGAGCTAACCAGCCAGCCCTTAAACTAATGTATTTCTTTCTAAAGGTTTTAGCAGATCATTGACTTAAGTATCTAGAAACGTCTAGATCTCTTTCCATTTTATCCTACTGGATGTGATCAATACTTCTGTGAGAAGCTATTGTAGGATTTCAGATAATAAATTAGGATAATTCAGTCAATGTAGATGTTCAGATAATGAAATTTATTTAATAATATGATTCTTGAGAAACTGAGTATTGTGATTTAAGTGGTGTTTTAGGAAGACAAATTTGGCAGTGGTTTTCAGTGACTTGACCAAGGAAGATATCGTGAGGAGGCAAAAAAGAGGTATTTTGAAACTGCTTGGCAATGGTAGCTAGGGAAAATGAAGAAGGTTTGAGTCTGAGATATCTGAGTAAGGTAGAAATATTAGGGTTTGAAATGGGAATTGAGTAAAAAGTGGACAAATCTAAGTCATCAAGTTTGCATGACAGGGTGAAATGGGTAATTAAGGAAAGGTTTTTATTTTGGGAAGATGCGGTTGCTTTTTTTTTTGTCCTTAGCCATGTGTTGCATAGCAGATGATAGTCCTTTTCCAAGAATTTGAGGATTTGATGGGTGTGTTCCATGTTACTTATGCGCATTCTGTATTGCTAAAAGGAACTCATAAGTTTAGTTAGAACTTTTTTTTTACATTTTTTTTTTGTTTTAATTCTTCATCCATAATGTAGATTCCATGTTATTTCCATGGAAAGGAAAGTTGTAAAAAGAGG
>NW_007726415.1:190190-207403 GCF_000696425.1 Galeopterus variegatus | reverse complement strand
TTAATACACTTTAGTAACCGTTTCTTTTTATAAAATAAACACAGCAGTATGTGTAATTAGTGAATTTTTAAAATTTCTGTGCTCTAGAATTCCAAGATAATTCAATCATATAAGGCATTAATAACAAGATTAATAGTGAACAAAGTAAAATTGATTATTCTAATCCTTTTTATTTGTTTTTTTTTCTTCCCAAAACTAAAGCTTTATTGCATTCATCTTATACGAGTACAGTAGTTCCCTCTTATCCACAAGGCATACATTCTAAGACCCCCAGTGGATGTCCGAAATGGAGAATAGTATGAAACCCTAGCCAGGGAATGCCAAGATCATGTTTTTCACTTAAAGGGAGCACTTGATGGCTTCTCTTTGGCATATCTGAATTGCCACCATCAGTACTCTTGCATTTTGGGGCCATTATTAAGTAAAATAAGGGCTCCTTGAACACAAGCACTGCAATACTACAACAGTCGATGTGATAACCTAGATGGCTACTAACAAGTGGGTAATGTAGACAGCATGGATACATTGGTCAAAGGGATGATTTGTATCTTGGGCAGGATGGAGCAGATGGAGTAAGATTTCATCATAGTACTCAGAATCGCGCATAATTTAAAGTTATGAATTGTTTATTTCTGGAATTTTCCATTTAATATTTTCATATTGTGGTTGATCACGGATAACTCAAACTGCAAACAAGGGGGGACTAATGTACAACATTTACTTTAAAACCGTAGATATTTTTTTTTTGTGATATGATTCTAGATGTTTGTGAGATGTGTGGGTTTCTATAGTCAGTCCATCCCAGGAATCCTTGAAAAACAAACACCAAAGGCTAACAAACAGACAAGATATAACTACTTTTTTCAATATTAATTTTCAGTTTTATGTGAACTAAAGCATTTTAATACTCTGTACAATTAAGTTTATGTTAAATGATATAATAACAAAACCTTTAAAATTAAAAAAAAATTTTTATTAGCATATTCATTGTTACAAATCATACTTATTCTATATGCCCCTTATCCAATCCAATCTCTCTCCTTTCCCCTCCCCCCCAATAACCATAGATTTGTTCTCTCCATCTAATAGATTAACTGTTCCTCAGCTCGTTTAACAAACCTTATTTAATTCAAGTCATGTGGTCTGAATAAACAAAAATCATGAGAAAATTAGCCATTAAGAACAGTATTATGAAGATTAAGAATAATTTGTATTTTAAAACTTTTCCACAAGTGAGTTATATCCGTAATATAAAAATACTCTTTTAGTGTGCTGTATCAGAGAATTTACATAGTAACACTATTCAGTTAACAATATGTATAATAGTGATTCATGTGTGCAGATTTTATTTATTGTTTCACAAATTGCAGTTATAGTTATGACTGAATATTGATATTCAGATAATAGAGTAGAATATAGGTAGTAGTTTTTCTTATTATATAGTCTTTGGTTATCTTTTATTCACTCATTTAAAATTCATCATTCATTATACAGTTACATTTGACTTGAAGCAAATAACTAGAATAAAATTATATTTCTATATCAAAGCACTTCAAAGTTCTTCAAACCTCAGATATTGAAATATTATTTACAATTAGGATTTTAAAGGCTAGAAATGAAATGCATATAACTCATATAACTTTTGTAAATTAGACTTTGATGTGATTGATTCTGTATAATTTCTTTGTAAATAGACACTGTCATATGCATATATTTATGTATATAAGCATATGTGTATGTATATATACATATAAACAAACTAAAATGTATATAGATGATGATTTGTGAAGGGATTTTTAAAGCTTATGCTAAAACAAGGAGTTTATTACTTTGTATTAGAATATAAGCATCATATCTAATTGGGAAATGTACTTTGTAGTAATGCATTTATTAACTACTTGGATTTCTTGGACCTCTGTCAACTCATTTGTTACATCTTAGAAGGGGCATTATTTTGTATGAGAGTTGCAAACCATTATGTACCAGGCACTGAGGCAGGTACTAGGGTATGTAATGGAGAACAAGGCTAGTACTGTGTCCTCCCGGAGCTTATATGTTTTTATGGGAAACAGATAATATACACATAAATCAAGTTCAGGTTGTATAGAGCTATGAATGAAATAATGTGTTTTGATGTAGGATAATGAAGACATGCTTTAGGTAGAGTAGTCAGTGAGTGAATGCCTCTTTGAAGAGGTGGCGACTCAGACTGAGAACAGAAGAGAAAGAGTGATGTAAAGATCCAATGAGAGAGCATGGCAGACAGAGGGAACAGTGAGCAAAAGGCCTGGGAGTTGGGGAAAACTAGACCTCTTTAGGAACTGACCGAAATCTGAGTGACTTGAGCCTATAATGCACAAATGGGAGAGTACTGTGAGATAAAATTGGTGAGGTAGGCATGAGGAAGACTTACTCAGGTTTTAGACTGTGGGAAAGAGCTTGGATTCTGTTTCAAGATCAGTGGGAAGCTATTGCAAGGCTGTAGGCTATGGGAGTGACATAATCTCTTTTATGTTCTAAAAAGATCATCCAGCTGCAGTGGAAGAGGGCAGAGGCAAAGGAGGTGGGAAATGGTATAGCACTTTGTTCACAGTAGCTATACAGTTATTTTTCATTAAATAAAGCAATGAAACTAGAATTAAGCAGGAGAGTGTTGTTTCTAGTTGTTTCTGGTAGGGTTGTTTCCATTGGTGGACTATATTTAGTAAAAATGTGTGAACCTATGTTTTTATTTCCCTTGTGTAATGTCTAAGGGTGAAACTGCTGGGACACATGGATAGGTGTATATTTAGCATTATAAGAAAATTGTCAAACTGTTTTCCAAAGTGGCTCTGTCAGCTTGGGGGAATATGGTCTCTTTCCTACTGAACATATCTTCCAGTGGTTGTATTTGTGCCAGGCAATGCTTCCCATGGACTGCTCTTAGACAGTGATTTAGAGCAGGGATACCAAGGCAGGCCTTTTACTGGTGGCCTGGCCATCCTTAAACCACACAGCAGTCTAGGATGCCTCCACTACACCTTTTCTCCACCTTTCTTTCCCACTGGCAACACTCTTAGCCATTCTTGATGTTATGGGTTGAATGTTTTTGTCTAATACAAAAGTTGGGTTGAAACTTAATCATCATTGTAACTATTAAGAGGTAGGGACTTTAGGAAGTGATTAAGTCATGAGGATGGAGCCCTTGTGAATGGGATTAGGCACTTTTATGAAAGGGCTTGACAAGAGGGAGTTCACCCCTTTGGTGCTTCAGGCTTCTGCCATGTAGGATGCAGGGTCATGGTGCCATCTTGGAAGTGGAGAGAAGTCCTACCGGACACTGAACCTGCTCACACCTTGATCTTGGACTTACATCCCAGCCTACAGGACTGTGAGAATATAAATTTCTCTTCTTTATAAATTAAAACAAACAAAAAACAAAAACAAGTGGACATGCCATTTGGTATTCATACAAGAAATGTATGAAAGTTCCAGTTGTTTCACATCCTCTCCAATACTTGGTATTGTCAGTCTTTTTTATTAGAATCTAGTAGTGGTAGCTTACTATGGTTTTAATTTGTGTTTTCTTAATGACTAGTGACGTTTGAATATCCTTTCATGGACTTGTAGGACATTTTTATATCTATTTTAAAAAAACATTTGTTTAGATCATTTGCCCATTAAAAAAATTGTTGTCTTTTTATTATTAAGATGTGAGAGTCTTTTATATATTCTGGATACAAGATTTGTTTTATCAGATACATGATTTGCAAATATTTCTCCTCAGGCATGTCTTTTCATTCTTTCAGCAGTGTATTCATTTATTTTTCAGAAATTTAATTTAT
Organism: Galeopterus variegatus; assembly: GCF_000696425.1. Taxonomy (NCBI): domain Eukaryota; kingdom Metazoa; phylum Chordata; class Mammalia; order Dermoptera; family Cynocephalidae; genus Galeopterus; species Galeopterus variegatus. The sequence continues at coordinate 203,579 of NW_007726415.1, read as the reverse complement.
TAATTTTTTCTTATGTAATTTGTTCTTTTGTGGTTGATTTAAAACGTATTTGCCTAACCCAAAGCCAAAAATATTTTTTCTTAGAAGTTTTATCAATTTATTGATCATTATATTTGCATATGGTGTAAAGTGTAAGGGTCAAGTTTCATTTATTGGCATATGGATGTTGTTCCTCACTATTTGTTGTAAATACTGTTCTTTCCTTATTTTTCCTTGACACTTTCGTCTAAAATCAGTTGATGATCTACTGATTTGTTTTCTGGTTTGTGTGGGTTTATTTCTGAACTTCCTGTTACACTCTATCAATGTGTATGTCTATTCTTATGGCAATACCACATTGTCTTGATTTTTGTGGCTTTGCTATAATTTGGTAGTTTAGGGCCTCTTGAGTTTGTTCTTCTGTTTCAGATTTGTTTTGGCTTTTGTGAGCCTTTTGAAATTCTATATTCATTTTAGAATCAGCTTATGAATTTCTAACAAAAAGTGAGCCACAGTTTTCATTGGGGTTGTGGAAGATCAATTTGGGTAGATCAATTTGACATTTTCCAATATTATTTTAGAATCAGCTTATGAATTTCTAACAAAAAGTGAGCCACAGTTTTCATTGGGGTTGTGTAAGATCAATTTGGGTAGATCAATTTGACATTTTCCAATATCTGAATATGATAAATTTCTGTATCTACTTAGGTTTTTCTTTCCTTTTTTATTTTTATTAATCTTATCAGTATTTTATAGTTTTAAGTATACAGATCTCACAAATGTTTAGATGAATTTGTTTCTACATGTTTTATGTTTTTATGCTATTTTAGAAAAAAATATTTTTCTTTTTTGGTGGCTGGCCTGTACAGGGATCTGAAAGCTTGACTTTGGTGTTGTCAATGCCATGTTCTACTGATTGAGCTAACTGGCCAGCCCTTTTTATGCTATTTTGAATGATACTACTTTTTGGTTTCAATTGATTGTTCCAATTATTCTTTGCTAGTATAGAGAAATGTAATAGACTTTTTTTTCTTGGTTACACAAGTGTATTTGTTTTATAATAATGCATTGTATGCATGTTACACATCAATTCAAATTTTAAATATTATGTATTTGCAAAAAAATTGTAACTCAAAACCTTAAAATAACAGCAGTGTCTTTTTTTTTTTTTTTTTCCTTTTTTGTCTTTTTTCGTGACCGGCAACGGATCGCAACCCTCAGTGTCGCGCCCGTACTGGACCGGGACCGGCAACGGGATCACACCCCTCGGTGTTGCCCCCGCCCCTTGCTCAGCCAGTGAGCGGCCGGTCTGTATGTGGGATCCGAACCCTTGGTGGGAGCGCTGCCACACTTCCCAAGCAGCGCACTGTAGCAGTGCGCCACCAGGCCGGCCCAGCAGTGTCTTTTTAAAAATTGAAACATAATTGACTGTACATATTTGTGGGATACAGAGTTTTGAATATCAATACCTGTGTACAATACATGATTACTAAATCGAGATAGTTGTATACTCATCTTTATAAAACATAATCATTCTTTGTGACCCTTAACCAATTTCTCGCTAAGCCCCCTCCCGCTTCCCCTTTCTCACCTGTAATAACCATAGTTTTGTTCTCTCCTTTTGAAAGCTCAACATATTACTGTGATTGTTCATCCATCCTTCCTTCTTTCTTTCCTTCCTTATTTATTTATTCATTTTCTAGCTCTCACTTATGAGTGAGGAAACGTGGTATTTCTCTTTCTGTGTCTGATTTATTTTACTTAACATAATTTTCTCCAAGTTCATCCCTGTTGCTGCAAATGGCAGAATTCATTCTTTTTATGGCAGAGTAGTATTCCACATGTATAAACATACCATATTTTCCTTATCCAGTTGTCCATCAGTGGATATTTATGTTGGTTCCATATCTTGGCTATTGTAAATAGAGCTGCAATAAATATGGGAGTGTAGGTATCACTTCAACATGATGATTTCCATTCCTTTGGGTGTATACCCAGTAGTGGAATTGCTGGATCATATGGCAGCTCTATCTGTAGTTGTTTGAGAAACTTCCATACAGTTTTCCATAGTGCCTGCACTAATTTATAGTCCCACCAACAGTGTAGGAGTGTTCCCCTTTCTCCGCATTCTCACCAGTATTTGTTGTTCTTTGTCTATAATAGCCAGTCTAACTGGGGTGAGATGGTATCTCAGTGTGGTTTTGAGTTGCATTTCCCTGATGCTTAGTGATGTTGAATATTTTTTTCGTGTATCTCTTGGGCATTTGTATGTTTTCCTCTGAAAAATGTCTATTCAGTCCCTTTGCCCATTATTTAAGTGGGTTACTTGGGGTTTTTTTTGTATATTGATCTGAAATCCTGAGACTTTGGTAAAATTATTTATTGATTTTAGAAGTTATAGGTAGATTCCTTATGATTTTCTATGTTGACGATTAAGAGGTTTGTGAATATAGAGAGTTTTACATCCTTCTTTCCAATCTGTATGCTTTTATTTATTCATTTTTCTTGCTATTTTGCATTTACTTGGACATCCAGTATAATGCTGAATAGAAGTACTGTAGTTGAAGTGTACCTCTCTGTTAGTCAGGGTTCTCCAGAGAATCAAAACCAATAGGCTACATAACATACATAAGAGGGAATTTATTAAGGAAATTGGCTCATGCGATTATGAGGGCTGAGAAGTCCTGCAATAAGTCGTCTGCAAGCCGGAGACCCCAGGATGCTGGTAGCATTGGTCAGTCCAAGTCTGAAAGCCTCAGAACCAGGGAAGTCGATGGTGTAATTCTCAGTCTGAGGCCAAAGGCCTGACAGCCTGGGGTTGCCACTAAGTCTGGGAATCCAAAGGCTGAATATCCTGGAGTTCTGATGTCTATGGATAGGAGAGAAGAATGTATCCCAGCTCCAGTGGATAGAGAGAGAGATTCACCTTTTCCTGTTTTTGTTCTCTCTGAGCTCGCAGCAGATTGGATGGTGCCTGCGCTTATTGAGCATGGATCTTCCCCCCCTAGTCCACATGCTCGTCTTCTCTGGAAACGCCCTCACAGACACACTTGAAAATGATGCTTTACCAGATTTCTACGTATTCCTTAATCTAGTCAAGTTGACACCTAAAATTAACCATCACAACCTTCTTGCCTTATTCGTCATCATAAGGCTAAAGCATGCCTAATGGTGAAAGCATTCACCATTAAGTATGGTGTTAGCTGTAGGTTGTTCTTAGATGCCTTTTGTCTGGTTGAGGAAGTTGCTTCCTATTCCTAGTTTGCTTATAGTTTTTTATGATGAATAAATAGTTTTAAATTTTGTCAAATGCTTTTTCTGTATCTCTTGAGATGATCATATGGCTTTTCTTTTTTAGTCTGCTCATATGGTGAATTATATCACTTACGTTTTTTGATTGATGTGCTAACCCTGCATTCCTGAGATAAAAGTCACTTGATCATGATGTCTAATTCTTTTTTTTTTTAAATATTTGCTGTATTTAATTTGGTATATATTTTTGTTGAGTGTTTTTGTGTTTATGTTCATGGGGGTTATTTAGTGTAGTTTTCTTTTTTCTGATATGTTTTTCTTGTTATCGTGATATTGTTGATCCATAATATGAGTTTAGAAGTGTTCCTTCTTAAAAATTTGTGGGGCTGAGCCCGTGGCGCACTCGGGAGAGTGTGGCGCTGGGAGCGCAGCAGCGCTCCCACCGCGGGTTCGGATCCTATATAGGGATGACCGGTGCGCTCACAGCTCTCACTGGCTGAGCACGGTGCGGCCGGTCTCCAAAAAAAAAAAAAATTTGTGAAAAGATTGTGTAGAATTTGATAGTAATTCTTTCTTAAGTGATGGATAGAATTCATCTGTGAAATCATCTCAATCTGGGGTTTTGTTTACATGAAGGTTTGTAACTACAAATTAAATTTCTGTAACTCCTCCTACAACCAGGCACACTGCCAGTGCCTCAGGGCCTGCCCTGGGTCCACTGGACTCCCCCTCAGCCCCCAACTACAAGGCATGCTGCCAGTGCCAAGGAGCATGCCAAAAACATCACCTCCATGTGGGTGGCCCACCACAGCCACCACAATAACCACAACTACTGCGAAAGCGGCTAGATGCCACAACCACCATGTAGATGGTCCACCAGCCAGTGGAGTGCATTGATACAAGGAGAGTCACCAGCAGAGACCAAAGAAAAGAAGAGGATGTCTCTCTCCACAAAGCCCATTCCAGACTGACAGAAAGAGCATCTGCTCTACGATAATATTGGGGCACCTGAACACACCTCTCAGCATTAGACAGATTATGTAGTCAACAAATCAACAGAGTAACCATTACTCTTTCATAAGGAGAGAAGAAATCTAGGGTTATCAGCAGGGGAGGGGGGACAGAGAGTGGGATAGGGATAGATTGGACAAGGGGCATAAAGAATCATTATGATTTGTAGCAATGTATGTGCTAGTAATATTGATTTGATCAACATATGCCAACATTGAGCCCCCAAATATGTATAATCAATTATGATCCAATAAAAATTTAAATAAATAAATTTCTGTAATAGACACAGGACTGTTTAGCTTGTCTATTTATTTTCGAGTAAGCTTTGGTAGTTTATGTCATTCAAAGAATTTATCTTTTTTATATAAGTTATTAAATTTATAAATATAAAGTTGTTCAGAAAGATACTTATCTTTTTAGTATCTGCAGATCTGTAGAGATGGTTCTTATATTTGTATTAATACTAATTTGTGTTTCCTGTCATTGCCTCCCTTCATCCTCTCACATTCCCCCTCCCTTGATTCATTTAGCTAGATAAACCAAAGAACTAGCATTTGGTTTCATCAATTTTTTATATTGTTTTTCTGGGTTTTATGTCTTCTATTTTTTTTCTCTTGTTATATTTTTTCTTTGACATTTTGGGTATAATTTGCTCTTTTTTTCTAGTTTGTGGAAAACTAGATGCTATTGATGCTTTCTAATGTGGAAACTAATGCTATTGATTTGAAATCTCCTTTAGTATTATAAGCATTCAATGCTATAAATTTCCCTAAAACACTCACTTTTCGCCATATCCAATAAATTTTGATATGTTTTGTTTTTACTTCCATTTGGTTAAATTGTTTTCCTAATTTCTTTGGTGACTTCTTTGTCCTACAAGTTATTTAGAATATTTTCAACTACTTAGGTATTTTTTTTCCTGATGTGTATTTTTACTGAGTTTTAATTCTATTGTGATCAGATATTATACTTTGTATGATTTCATTCTGTTAAACTTATTTATATTTCTTTTACAGCCCAAGGTATTCTTATATTGGTGAATGTTTCTTGTGCATTTGAAAAGAATGTGTTTTCCACTGTTGTTGGATGATGTGTTTTGTATGGCTCTATAACTACTAGGTCAAGTTGGTTGATAATGTTGTTTAAATCTTCTATGTCCTTACTGGTGGAATTTTGTTTTTGTTTTTTGAGTCTATTTAATCTTTAGTACTGAGACAGGAGTGCTGAAATCTCCAACTAAAATTGCAAATTTGTCTGTTTCTCTTTTCATTTGTAAAGGCTTTGCTTCCTGCTTTTTGAAGCTCTGTAATTAGTTGTATTCACCATTAGGGTTGCTGTGCCGTCTTGGTGAGCTGACCTTTCTCTTTATGAAAAGTCATCTCTTCATCCCTGTTTTTTTCCTTTTTATGAAGTCTACTTTGTCCGTTATTAGTATAGTTCTCATTTTCTCTTTAGTGTGTTTGCATAGTGTATCTTTTTCCATCCTGTTGCTTTTATTCTGTCTGTATCTTTATACTTTTAATTCAGGGCCTGCAAACTATTGCCTGTGTGTTGGCTGCCTGACTTTATAAATTTTTATTGGAGCACAGCCATACCTTGTCACTCATATATTGTCTATGTCTGCTTCAAGCTACAAATGCAGAATTAAGTAGTTATGATAGAGATCATATGTCCTGCAAGTCTAAAATCTTTAGTATCTGTCCTTTTAAGAAAAAGTTTGCTGACCCCTGCACTTTATTTGTAGGCAGAACATAGTTGGGTTTTGCTGTATTTTATACATTCTTAAAATCTGTGCCTTTTGAGTGGTGGTTTTGGATTATTTACATTTAATATAGTTATTAATATGACCACATTTCAGGCTGCTGTTATTGCTATTTATTTTGCATTTATCATGGGTTTTTTTGTTTGTTTGCTTTTTTCCTTTTCTCTTTTCATGTCTGATTTTGAGTTAATTGAATACTTGTTATGATTCCACTTTACATATATTATTTTGTTAACTATATCTGTTTATTTTTTATTTACATTTTTAGTGGTTTTCTAGACTTATATGCATCATTAACTTAGCATTCAAGTATAGGATAAGAACCTTTTCGAAGTATGCTTATATTTTTCTTTTCCTGTCCTTTTTGCTATTGTTGTTATTGGTTTTACTTCTACATGTGTTATAAACCCCATAATACATTGTTGTTATTTTTGCTTTAGACGGTTATGTTTTAAAGAGATTTGAAAGTAAGAAAAAAAGGGTTTTTTTTGTATTTAACAACATAGTTAACCAATTTTGGCATTCTTTAATTTTTTGTGTGGATTCAGATTTCCATCATTTTCCTTCTGCTTGATAAACTTACATTTCTTGTAATAAAAGTCTCTGAGCAACAAATCCTCTTAGCTTTTTTTGTTTGGAAAAGTCTGTTTTGCTTTTATTTATGAAATGAGTTAGGATTTTCAGTGTTAGGCTAGGAGTTAGAATTTAAAAGTATATAGTAGTTTGGCGGTTAACACATCACATTTTTATTTCATTTTATTTGTCAGTTGGCTGCTGGCAGCCTGATATATTTATCATATCTGTTATTATAATTATATTTTGCAGTTATAGAAGTAATACAGCTTTGGATAAACTACATGTTGTTTTAAATATATTTGAGAGATATATTTTGAAGTAGGCACTTATTGTATGATAATCGCTTCCTTCAATTCTCCTCCCTTCCCTAGAGTTTTTATGGACTGTATTTGTAACAGCATTGGGTATACTCTTGGGTGTAGTTATATTTATACCACGGAAAGATTGCCAGTAGGAATTACTTCTAGAGAAGACTAGTTTAAAAGAAATAGGAAATAAACAAGTAATTTTCTGTTTTGCTTGCCTTTGTTTCTCAGCTGGGTTCAAGATTATTAACTTTTATTATGTTCATGTCCAAATTATAAAGTATTTTCTTGCTATTTACTAAACAATTATCTAAAAGTCATTTATTATACATGCTAATGGTTAATACCAGATCCCGAAGGTTAGATGACTGTTGGAGGTACATATGAGTATGTATATGTCTTGGGTCATGGTTTCCCTAGTATTGTAATACTTAATTCTTTATGATGTTGAGAAGACATGGATTTACATTCTTTTTTTGGCAGCTGGCTGGTATGGGGATCTGAACCCTTCTTTGACCTTGGTGTTATCAGCACCATGCTCCAAATGAATGAGTTTACCAGCTAACCCAACGTGGATTTAAATTCTGATGCTCTCAGTAACTTTGGGACCTTGGGCAGGTTATTTAACTTATGTTAACCTCAATGTGCTTTCTTGAGATACACATCGCACAGAGTTATGAGAATTAAATGAGGCTATATATGTAAATTACTCAGATATAAGTGTTCACAACAGTAATTATCATGTTTCCATTTATATTTTTTTCTCTTTGTAAAATTCCATATAGATATAGCTTTATCTTGAAGAACATTCATTTTTTGGAAATTAGTATTTCAAAAGCTTTATAATTTAGATGGTACTTGCTTCTAAAAATAATTTGAATTGGCTTCAGTAAAAGACATGTATACTAAGAGAAAGAAAGCAAGAAATAAACAGGAAGACAGAATGGAAGAAGGAGATAACCAAGACAAATATAGTTATCAAAATTTGATCATTAAATTAATTTTTAACTTCCCAGCAGCCAAGGCAAAAGGATAGTACATTTACTTATGCTATTCTTATTATATGATAAAAGAAAGCATGCTAGTTTGTTAGTGTACTAAACATTTCCTCCCAGATTTTATGATAAGAGAAATGTATTTCTTTTTAAAGGGACACTGTCAATGTAATAAATGATGGAAGTCACCTATAATTTAGATGTCTAAGGAGATGAAAAATTATACTACCTTTTTATACTGTATTCTGAAATTGCTTATATTTTAAAGGGCATTCTTATCATTTTTTCACTTCATCTTTTTGTCCTGTATAATAAGTTATATTGAATGTAATACACAGTAGATCCCACAGAAGTGTTGTGGGATCAGAGAGGAGAGTACTATCGATTTTGAAAAGAATACTTCAAAAGGCCTTATTGAGGAAGTGAAATTTGAGTTGTTTCTTTTGAAGGGTTACTGAGGTTTTGACAGATACAGAAAAAGTATGTGGGTTTGGGTTTCTGTGTGTATATAAATAAATTTGCCTATGCAGAGGGAAAAAGTATGAGTAATAGCAAGGAAATGTAAGAGTTATACAGTGATCACATAGAGGAACTTGGCAGAAGTTGAGCTTAGGAAAACCAGGTGAGGTTAGAATTTGCAGGACCATGAATGCTTTTAAGAAATTTGGCATTTCTTTAGAAAATCACAAGGTTTTTTTGCATGCCTGTGACATCTGTGTTTTAGAGAGAGAGTTCTAGTGGGAGAGTACTTGATGAATTGGATAAAAGGGATCTCACCCTCCAGTCTGTTTTGCTCTCTCTTTGATTTTCTTCTGCATCCTCACTTTTTACAGACACTTCTTATATCATTAAGTTAGATTACTGTAATAACCTGCTACTAATCTGCCCTAATCTGTTTTACATACTACTAACATACTGATGTTTTTGAAAAAAATTTTAATTGGCTCCCTATTCCTGCTCTATAGCTGAACAGATTACTTTACATTTTCTTTTATTTTTCCCCATGGTGCCCCTTTGTAATCTTACTTTATTTCTCTGCTTTCTATTTTTCGACTATTCTCTTCGTTGTTTAGCCAGCCTTTTCACTGTCCTTTATACTTTATATTTCTTTGTTTTTTCTTTACCAAAGGGCACTTTCTATTTTTAAATGCATGGCAACATCTTCCCTAGCCTTCCAAACCCACTGCAAATCTCATCTTTTCATGAAGAAGTATTTGATTAGACTGCCATTCTACTGTCCTCTTCTATTTCTGAACTGTTGGTTAACACATTCTAGCAAATGAAGACGATTGTTCCATAATTGTTTTATATGTTCTTTTTACTAGCCAGCTAGATTATTAGCACTATTGATAGAAATATAAAGTGAGCCAGAAATAGTTTTAAATGTTCTAGTAGCCACTTTAAATAAGTAAAAAGAAATAGGTAAAATTAACTTTAATAATATATTTTATTAAACCCAGTATATCTGTTAGTTTGGTGGTCAGCTGGTGTTTTGACAGTTACCTTAAATGCTGAGATAGGGAAATATTTCATTACTACAAATATAGTTATACCCATGCTCTTATCCCCACCATCCCTAACTCTTGATATCCATTAATCTGTTTTCCATGTTTATTATGTTGTCATTTTGAAAATGTTATAAATGGAATCATGTAGTATGTGACCTTTTGAGATTTATTTTCTTTACTCAACATAATGTCTGTGAGCTCTGTCTAAGTTTTGTGTATATCAATAATTTGTTCCTTTCTATTGCTGAGTAGTAAACCATGGTATGGATTTACCAGTTTGTTTAACCATGTACTTACTGAGGGACATTTAGTTGTTTCCAGTTTATGGCTATTACAAATAAAGCTGCTATTAACAGTTGTATATCAGTTTTGGTGTGGACTTAAGTTTTCATTTTCCTGGGGTAAAGTCCTAGTAGTGCGGTTGCTGTATAATATGCTAAATGTATGTTTAGTTTTGTAATAAAGTGCCAAACTGTTTTACAGAGTGGTTGTACCATTTTACATTTTCACAAGCAATCTATGAGAGATCTAGTTTCTCTGCATCCACACCACCATCTGGTATTACCACTGTTTTTTTTGGTTTGTTTGTTTTTTGTTTTTTTAGCTGTTCTGATGTGAATGCGGTGATATCTCTGTGCCATCCATATGTCCTCTTTGGTGAAATGCCTGTTTATGTCTTCCATTTTCTGATTGGACTGTTTCCTTTTTTATTGTTGAGTTTTGAGAGTGCTTTATACATTCTAGAAATGAGTCCTTTGTCAGATATGTGGTTTGCAAATATTTACTCCCAGTTTCTATCTTATCTTTTCAACCTCTTACCATGGTCTTTCCCTGAGCAAAAGTTTTAATTTTGCTGATGTCCAATTTATTAATTTTATTTTGAATGGATCTTGTCTAAGAGTTTGTTAGCCAAGTTCTGGGTCCCAAAGACATTCTCCTATGCTATTGTCTAAAAGTTTTATAATTTTATATTTTACATTTAAAGCTATGGTCCATTTTGAGTTACTTTTTGTATAAGGTATGACATTTTTATGGGGGCTTATATGTTTTGCCTATTGATATCCAATTGCCCTAGCATCATTTTCTAAAAAGGTTATCTTTCCTCCATTGAATTTTTTTGTTCCTTTTTTTGAAATTTAAATCAGTTGGCCATAATTGTTTAGGGCCAATTTTGGATTTTTTTTCTATTTCAGGATCTATGTGTCTGTAAAACCACCAGTACCACAGAGTCTTGAATTACTGTAGCTTATAATAAGTCTTGAAATTGTAGATGAATTCCTTCCACCTTCTTTTTTGTTCAAAAAAATTTTAAGCTATTCCAGTTCCTTTCCCTTTTATATAAATTTTAGAATTGTCCTGTTTACATCTATAAAAAATATTACTGGGATTTGATAGGAATTGGATTAAACTGATAAGTCAATCTGGGGAGGATTGGTATCTTTCCTGTATTAAATCTTCAATCCATGAACATGGTATGTCTCTCTATATTTATTTAGATCTTTTATTTCTTTCATCAAGTTTTTTGTGTTTAGAATGCAGGTCTTGTACACAGTTCATTAAGTTTACATAAGCAATTCATTTTTTTTTTTTAGCAATTGCAAATGATATTATATTTAAAATTTTTTGTTTCGCTAGTATAGTCATTGGTATCTGAGAGGGATTGGTTTCAGGCCCCATGTGGGTACCAAAATCCACAGATGCCCAAGTAACTTATATGAAATGGTGTAGTATTTGTATGTAACTTAAGCACATCTTCTTGTATACTTTAAATCATCTCTAGATTACTTATAATATCCAATATAATGTAAATGCTATGTAAATACTTATTATACTGTATTTTAAAATTTGTATTAGTTTTACTGTTGTATGGTTATTTTTTATCGCTTTTATTTTTTAAAAAATTTTTTGGAGCTGTGGGACCACACAGACTGGCCCCTCCCACTGCTGCCCACCACACAACCAGGCTCTGCAACAATGGGGGAGATGGCACCACACAAGTTTTACTGTTGTATGGTTATTTTTTATCGCTTTTATTTTTTAAAAAATTTTTTGGAGCTGCGGGACCACACAGACTGGCCCCTCCCACTGCTGCCCACCACACAACCAGGCTCTGCAACAATGGGGGAGATGGCACCACACGTCCCAAGGCCTTGAAGACTATGGCAGGAACATGAGGCCCTTACCACGCCCACCACCACTGTCAGCACAACCAGGCTGACCACAGAGCCGGAAACAAAAGCCCTGGAACCAGATTCCTCCAGGGCCCTGAGTTGGGGGGCCTAGGCCTTAGCCCCGCCCCTCTCAACATCTTTGAGTGTATTTATTAGACAGGAGTATGTAACTTCTCTGCTCATGTCCTTCACCAAGTTTCTGCTTAGATTTTTCTAATTTGTTTTTGAGTTCCTTTTTCATTAAGGATGTTAATCTTTGTGTTAAATTTGTTCCTTATCAATTGACATTAAAATTAATAATAAAAACAGGCAAGAAAATAAAAGTTTTCCAGATTTTGAAGGGCATATACATATAGTTTCCCAGTCAGACACAAAATCATACACTTTGTCATTGCACATACAAATTAAAAAAAAAATAACTGTTTTTGACCCATGGTTGGTTGAATCTATAGATCAGGAACCTGCAGATACAGTGGGCTGACTTTATATAGAAAGGCAGTTGACTTTTGTACATTGATCTTAAATCCTGTGACCTAGCTAAACTCACTTAATAGTGCCAGAGATGTTTTTATACGTTCCTTGGAATGTTTTATATAGGCTTTCATGTCATATGAAAATAGAGACAGTTTTATTTTTTCCTTACAGATCTATATACTTTTTGTTTCTTTTGCTTGCCTTATTGTGCTGCATAGAACTTTTAGTACTGTATTGTGTGACTCTCAGTACTATTTCCAAAACATTTTTTATCTCCCCAAACAGAACCTCCACACTCATTAAGCAAAATCTCTCCACTACCCCCTCCGCCATCCCTGGTAATGTCTAATATACTTTCTTTACGAACTTGGCCTATTTTAGATATTTCATGTAAGTGGAATCATAGAATATTTGGTTTTTTGTGTCTGGCTTATTTCACTTAGCATAATGTTTTCAGGATTCATCCATGTTGTTGAATGTACCAACTTCATTCCTTTTATGGCTGAATATTTCATTTCATGGAATATATTATTAGAAGTTATTATAAATCTGTAATAATTGAGAGAGTGTAGTATTGGCCTCCTTTCTTTTTGTTTATGCTTATTCATATTCTTTTGTTTAGGTACAGGAGTCGGGAGAGGCTGGACAGAAGGCAGTTGATTTTCTTATAAGCTCTTCTTGTCTCCTTGATTAAAAAGCATATTTATGCCTTACTTTGACAGAATTTAAAAATATGTTAGATAAATTCTTTTGAATAAAAGGAAGTTAACAAAATATAGCATTTTATTCTGCTTGTTCAAATCTGCTTTTGAACATGTATAGTAAATTTTTTATCTCAGTTATTGTACTGTTCAGCTTCAGAGTTTCTATTTGGTTCCTTTTTAATAATTTCTCTTTAATGACATTTTCTATTTGTTGAGATATTATTCTCCTGATTTCCTTTTGTTCTTGGTCAGTGGTTTCCTTTAGCCTTAGAGCTATTTAAGACAATCAGTTTACAGTCTTTGTTTTGGTCCGGCCAGTTAGCTCAGTTGGTTAGAGCATGATTTTGTTAACACCAAGGTCAGGGGTTTGGATCCCTGTACAGGCCAACTGTCAAAAAGAAAAAAAATTGTGGTATATATATAACAACCACAATTTTTTTTTTTTTTGAAGTTCTTACAACAAGAAAATAGAGGGGACACACCTGGGTGGGAGGGGGGAGAGGGAGGAGGGAGGGAGGTTTCGGTGATGGGACACAATAATCAACTACATTGTATATTGACAAAATAAAAATAAAAAAAAATAATAAATAAATCATTTTAAAATTCAAAAAAAAAAAAAAAAAAAAAAAAAAAAAAATTGGGGGGGGGGCAA
>NW_007726415.1:104812-189190 GCF_000696425.1 Galeopterus variegatus | reverse complement strand
GCTCCCACCGAGGGTTCGGATCCCACATACAGACTGGTTCCCGCTCACTGGCTGAGCGAGGTGCGGACGCAACACCGAGGGTTGCGATCCCGTTGCTGGTCCCGGTCCGGTACGGGCGCAACACTGAGGGTTGCGATCCGTTGCCGGACACGAAAAAAGACAAAAAAAAAAGAAACTGGAAGCCTGATTTTAACAACTAAAAATTGTGCATGTGTACTTAGTTTACTTAGAAAATTGAATAGAGAAATTGTGCCTTACAGTGTCTAGAGTGCAAGTCTCCTGAATTTTATCTGCATTACCCTATGTGAAACCTTACATATTTTCCAAGTAGTATTAGAAGAAAAAATAGGGCAACTGAGAGGTCTACACAGGGATGAGAAAATATCTTTGGCTTTGTGATTATATATGATAATAGTAACAATCCATTGCTGAAGGAGAAAAGTAGAAGTATAGTAGAAAGCCTAACAATGTGGTGACTGCCCATGAAAGTGAAGCCTGCCTTCCAGCCTGCTTCCCTCCTTCCTGTCCTCTCATCTTGCTATCTTCCTATTCTGTGTTAAATATTGAATAACTTACACATGCTTGACAGTATGCTAGAAGTATAAGACACAGTGCTTAGAAGGATAGAAATGGTACTTATCCTTGAAAAGTTTATTTTAATGTGAAGGATAAAAGAAATCTGTAAACAACCATGATATCATATCTCTTAGTTAGCTCAGACTTTTATTACAATATATCATAGACTGGGTGGCTTAAAGAACAGACATTTTTTTCTCAGTTCTGGAGGCTGGGAAGTCCCACAATGTGAGTGTGAACAGATTTGATTTTTGGTGGGTGTCCTCTTCCTGGTTTGCAGATGGCTGCCTTTCTGTTGTATCTGGTGGAGAGAGGAAGCTTTGGTATCTCTTCCTCCTTGTATAAGGGTGCTAATCCCCTCATTGGTACTTCACCCTTATGACTTTATCTAAACTAATATCCTCCCAAAGATTGTACCTCCTAATATCATCACGTTAGGAGTTAGGGCTCAACATATGAATTTTGGGGGGCACAGTTCATTCTATAACATTATATAATGATTGCTGTGGTGTGGGTAGTTGTAATGGTCAGAGAAAGACCATCTTTGTGGGTACTGGGAAAGCTTTCTGGATTAAATAGTATCTAAATTTGTATTTGGAGATTTAAAGGAAGTTGACAAATCCAAGGGTTGGAAGAAGACCCTATGTCACACTTAGGGAGTGACACACATAAAGAGTTTTAGATTAAGTAGCTAGCAGTCATTGAGAAATGGGAAGTAGAGGAAGCTGAAGCTGGGGAGTTAATTGGTGCCTTATCAGCATAGAGGTGACTCATACAACTACAGATATATCTACCGTACAACCCAGCAATCTCACTTCTGGATATATACCCAAAAGAATGGAAATCATCATGTCAAAGGGATATGTGCACACCCATGTTCATTGCAACTCTACAATAGCCAAGATATGGAACCAACCTAAATGTTCATCGACAGACAACTGGATAAGGAAAATTTGGTATATATACACAATGGAATAATGTTCAGTTATAAAAAAAGAATGAAATTCTGCCATTTGTAGCAACATGGATGAGTTTGGAGAAAATTATGTTAAGTGAAATAAACTTGGCAGAGAGGGAAAAATACCTTATGTCCTCACTCATAAGTGGGAGCTGAGAGAGAAAGAAGGAAGGAGAGAAAGACTACAGTTGAACTTTTCAGAGGGAGAAAACAGATCTGGGGTTGCCTGCCAGGGATGGGGGAAAGGGGCTGGTAGGGAGAGGTGCATTAGGGAGAGGTTGGGTGGTGAACACGGGGAATAGTTGCAGTTTGAGGTGGTGGGCATGCTTATGGCATTGATTTGCCCACCACATTTTGTGCACAGGTGCTGATAGTCGGCTCTTGCTCCGTAAATATGCATAAATAATAATAATAATAATAATAATAATAATAATAATAATAATAATAATAATAATAATAATAATAATAATAATAATAATAATAATAATAATAATAATAATAATAATAATAATAATAATAATAATAATAATAATAATAATAATAATAATAATAATAATAATAATAATAATAATAATAATAATAATAATAATAATAATAATAATAATAATAATAATAATAATAATAATAATAATAATAATAATAATAATAATAATAATAATAATAATAATAATAATAATAATAATAATAATAATAATAATAATAATAATAATAATAATAAAATTGGGGCTTTATGAGCAATGTCATCAAGTTTAGAGTTTTTCCAAAAGAACATGTTGCAAAGAAATCCAGCTAATTAATTGTCAAGTTTGATCTAATTAACGAACACTGAATTATCCTATATGATACTAAGTAATAATCTAAGATTTCAAATGAAGTTACTTAAAGACTGTATATTTTAAAAAGTAAACAAAAGTTATTTAAATTGCCCAGTATTTATAAACTTTAGTGCTCTTACAAGGCAATATATTTCCAAGCCGTCATTTTGTATTTGAAATTTTTTATTCAGTAAATTTTATTTACTTTATGTAAATAAAAGTTATTGTTATTTAAGGAGATGAGCTATAATATTTCTTTTACATAAATTAATTTAAGACTGATTCTCGAGTAGGAGGCACCATTTTAGAATACTTCTTTTTTTTTTTTTTTTTTTGTCTTTTTTCCGTGTCCGGCAACGGATCGCAACCCTCAGTGTTGCCCCCGTACCGGACCGGGGACCGGCGACGGGATCGCAAGCCTCGGCGTTGCTCCCGCGCCTCGCTCAGCCAGTGAGCGGGAGCCGGTCTATACGTGGGATCCGAACCCTCGGACGGGAGCGCCTCCGCGCTTCCCAAGCGGCGCACTATCCAGTGCGCCACCGGGCCGGCCCTAGAATACTTCTTAATATCTTTTAGAATTTTTAGGAAAAGGCCTGGAGGAAAAGGACACCCTTAACTGTGCAAATAGAGTGTCACAGTGACACATTAAGATTTATTGGAAGTCTCAGTTGGTTTATCAGTTTCTTTTATATGATGGTCACAGTGATTTGGCACACCTTTTCTAAGAATAGATGTTTTTGATATTTAGCTTTGTTTTCAATTTTTTAGTTTTATTTATTGCATCACTTCCTTTGGTTTTTAAAATTTTTTCCAGTGCATTTTCTTTTGTAGTTTTTTTTTTTTTTTTTTTTTCCTTTTTTGTCTTTTTTCGTGACCGGCAACGGATCGCAACCCTCAGTGTCGCGCCCGTACCGGACCGGGACCGGCAACGGGATCGCAACCCTCGGCATTGCTCCCGCACCTTGCTCAGCTAGTGAGCGGCCGGTCTGCATGTGGGATCCGAACCCTCGGCGGGAGCGCTACCGCGCTCCCAAGCGGCGCACTGCAGCAGTGTGCCACCGGGCCGGCCCTTTTGTAGTATTTTTTGATGATTCTACTATATTAGAACCTTCAAAATCTTCTACTTTCTTGCTGAAATAACTTTTAACAAATTGGTTGTTTTTCTTTATTATGATTTTTACTACCTAGACAACTCATTTCCTACCCACAGAAATCATTGTCTTTCCCTCATTTTACCCTTAATGGAACTACTGTAAATATCCCATTTCTGTTTCTTTCATAAGTCGACACCTCTGACCTCATAAAAAGGCATTTAAGTGCATTTTCTAGTCTAGATTAGAATCCTGGATCTACTACTCACTTATATGTGACCTTGGTCATGTTGCTTAATCTCACTTATCCGTAGTTTCCTTCTATGAAGGTAATTATATTTTACAGGATTTTTTCATAGGGATTGTTAAAGAATTGTTTAAGTAATGAGGGTCAATTATTTCTATTTTTTTTCTGTGCTTTCATTGCTGATAACTATTGAGCTACTGATTGCAAATGGATAAATATTTCCCTAATCTTGGAATGATAATTTCATTCAACAGTTGGCCTTTTTCACACTAATGTACGAGGGTACTTTAAGTTTATGGAAAGATTTGTATTATCTTTTAATTCTGTTTTCCCATGAATTTTTTTTTTCCTTTTTGTCTTTTTTCGTGACCGGCAACAGATTGCAACCCTCAGTGTCGCGCCCGCACCGGACCGGGACCGGCAACGGGATCGCAACCCTCGGTGTTGCGCCCGCACCTTGCTCAGCCAGTGAGCGGCCGGTCTGTATGTGGGATCCGAACCCTCGGTGGGAGCGCCGCCGCGCTCTCAAGCGGCGCACTGTAGCAGTGCACCACCGGGCCGGCCCATCCCATGAATTTTTTGAAGTACCTTTGTATTAAAAGTTTATAATAAAGGTTAGAAAGACCAATTCATCTCTCTAGAAAACATGGGACCACTTTACAACATCTGCAATAAATGTTTTTACAGCTCTGGCAATGAAATCAGAGAACCATAACTGTACTCTTTTGTAATTAAATGATAGAAAGGAGCATTGTATTTTTGACTGGGAAAAATGGAACCTTAGGCTTCACATAACAGAGCCTGATTGTTAGAATTACAGCTATTAATTGTTAATTCCTTTAAAAGTGGACTTTCCCTTTCTACTGAGCCCATCTCTACTATTTACACATTTCATAATGGTATTTGGTTATACCACACTTTTCTAAAGCAGTTACAACTGGTTTGGGAGATTAGTCTAAAAAATTCTCCAGTGGTCTCCCATTTTCGTATATATGTACATTCTTCCACATTTTTATTCAAAAGCTCATAGGCATAAATCTCTTCTATCTACTTCTCTTATTTCAGTCAGTAAGTGTCTGCATTATTGGTTTTCAAACCTTTTTATTTCTTTATATGGTTTTATCTATAGAACTTCTTCTGAGTTACTAATCACTGAACTACAAGATTCATAGTATTGACTGACTCAAGTCAATTAGGAATATAATAATGAATAAATAGTTTTTTAGTAAGACTATGACATGGTGAAAATGATGCTTGAGTTGGTTTTGATAGATCCCAAGTATTATCTAACAGACTGTTTAATTCACAGTTAATTTGCTGGAAACATAAGACTTAAGTTGTTTGAGTTTTATGATACTTCATAGTTATTGGATCAGGTGACTACATTTTTTAGTTGGAAGCCAGCGTTAGAGAACTGATAATAGCTAACTTTAACTGAATGGTAGCTATATGTCTGCCATTGTGCCTAAGTACTTATTACCCAATTATCTCATTTAATCTTCACAACAATCCTATAGACAAGAACTTCTAATGCCATTTTGTAGATGAATTAACTGAGGCTTAGAGATGTTGCTTCATTAAGGTCACACTAGTGAGTGATGCAGCTAGAATCTGAATCCAGGAAGTCTGAATTCAGAGCTACTCTCTTAACTCCTGTTGTAGCTATTGTCATTAATAAGCCAGAAATAGCATAAGGAGTTGAGATTGTTTCTTACACAGAGGTGGAAATAGCCTTTAAACAGAGAGAATATCTAGGTCAGTCAAGGTTAAGATTTAGCAGAGAGGCTAGTTGCTTATAAAGTTGAATTTTGGCTCTGTTATATAGAGACATATATAGAGTATAACGTTTCAAAATTTGTGACAAATACTGTTTTGAAAAATCTTTAATTTTAGAAAACTTTAAAAATATTCTTAAATGAAATTTTATTGCCTGTGTAGAATTGTATGAAGACAGACCTCTTGCATTTGGATCCTGAATCCAAACCTGTTTTGTGACCTTTTTCAGGGTGCTTAAATTCTCTGTGCCTATGATTCTTTACCTGTAAAGTGAAGATAATAATAGCTTCTTAATAGATGTGAAGCACTTACAATAATGCTTAAATGCCATTTAAGTTTAGGCGTTGTTGTTATTATTATTATTGTTATTATTATTTATCCTATTTATACCATACCATGTGGTCATCCATCCATGTTTGTGAATACCTTTCAGTATTGGGAAATTAATTCTACTATCCTAATTCTACTCCCTGTCTATTCCTAATCTTATTTTTTCTTTGCTTCCTCTTTCTTAACTACTCATATTTTATATCTTGTTTCATGCTTTATGTGAGAGTACCTCAAAAAGTTTGTGGAAAAATGGAATTAAAAGATAATATGACTCTTTTCATGAACTTTTTGAAGACCTCTCAAACTTCTAAGTCCTTGTAAGCCAGCTTCAACCTTTTTCAGAATAGGGTAAGGTATATATTACATACATCTACATCTCTGTTCCTGGAATTTAGTGCTGTCAATACGTTGAATTTTTCTCATCCACTGATATATTCTCGTTCCTAGAACAGTAAGTTCTGACTTTAATAAATAAAATATATATTGAATGAACAAATAAATGAATGACTTTAAATTTGTCAGGTATTTCATATATAGCTATTATTCTGTTTCCCATTCAAAATGGGAAAAATGGTTCAAAAGAAAGAGGTAATGGATCCTAAGCATGTTTGAGACCCAGCAGGGCAGGTGTTAAATCTTAAAGCTGGAAAATAATCTACCTTAACTCTGTGTCCAGCATCCTCTGAACACTGGTGTATGGGTTGAGCCCCAAAGTCCTTGGGCAGCTCTACCCCTATGGCTTTCCTGGGCTCGGCTTATGCTTCAGCTTTCCCAGGCTGGCATTGCATGGTGGTAGCTGTACAATTCTGGGGTCTCGCTGTGTCCAGCATCCTCTGAACACTGGTGTATGGGTTGAGCCCCAAAGTCCTTGGGCAGCTCCACCCCTATGGCTTTCCTGGGCTCGGCTTATGCTTCAGCTTTCCCAGGCTGGCATTGCATGGTGGTAGCTGTACAATTCTGGGGTCTCGGTGGTTGTCCTGCTCCCATAGCTCCACTAGGCATCACCTTGGTGGAGGCTCCCTGTGACTTTGACCCCATGTTTCTGCTTGGCACTGCTCTAGTGGAGAGTCTCTGCCCTTCTGCCCCTTTGACAAATCTCTTCTTAGGCTCTCAGGCTTTTCCATACATCCTTTAAAATCTGGGTGGAGGCTGCCAGGCTCCAGAATCTGGCTCTTGGGTTCTGCAGGCCTGCAGACTTAATACCACATGTACGTTGCCAAAGATTCTCGCTTGTATCTTTTGAAGCTGCAGGTCCAGCAGCTCAGGCCAAATTAGTCACGGCGAGCAGCTGGGGTGCAGGAGTGGTGAACAGCATCCTGAGGTGGCCTTGGGCAGTGAGTCCTGTGGAGGGTGACTTGGGCCTGTTCTCTGACATCTATTTGTTTCCCTAGTCCTCTGGGTCTGTGATGGGAGGGGCAGCTTTGAAGATCTCTGAAATGTGTTCAGGGTCTTTGATTCTCTTGATGGTCCATTCTTTCTGTACTAATCTCCTTAGCAGACAGTTGCTGGGCTACATCCTTGGTCTCCTCTCCTGAACACACTTTTTCACCCTTTCTATGGCCAGAGGTTTTTCCAATTTTTACCCTCTGCTTCCCTTTTAATTATAAATTCTGCCTTTATGTCATGCCTTTGCTGCCATAATTCAGTGTAGGCTGTTAGAAGTAGTCACACAGCTGCCTGAATGCTTTGCTATTAGAAATTTCTTCTGCCAAATACCCTGCTTTATCTCTTTTAAGTTTCACATTCCATAAAGCCCTTGGGTAGTGACACAGTGCAGTCAGGCTCTTTGCAACTCTATAACAAGGGTGACTTTTGCATCAGTTTCCAATAAGCTCTTCCTCATTTCCATCTGAGACCTTCTCAGAATGGCCTTGACTGTCCATGTTTCTGTCAGCATTCTGGTCACCACCACTTAACCAATACTAAACTTTCCCTGGTCTTCTTGTCTTCTAAGCCCTCACCAGAATCTAGTCCTTTTCTATGGTGTTCCTCCACCTCTGCCCATTACCCAGTTCCAAAGCTGCTTCCACATTTTCAGGTATTTATTATAAGCAACACCCCACTCTCAGTATCAATTTTCTCTATTAGTTCTTTTACTGTGCTTGTAACAGAATACCAGAAACAGGGTAATTTATAAGAAAGTGAAACTTATTTCTTACAGTTTTGGAGGGTAGGAAGTCTATGGTCCAGGGGGCACATCTAGTAAGGGCCTTCTTCTTTGTGAGGACTCTGTACAGAGTCCCATGGCAATACAGGATACCAGAGTGAGGATGGTATGACAGAAGAGTTAACATGCTCACTTGCTCTCCCTATAAAGCCATCACAACCACTCCCTGGTAGCACCTTAAACTGTTAACCATTAATGGATTTATCCATTCACAAGGGCATAGTCCTCACTATCCAATCACCTCTTAAAAGCCCCTCCTTTCAAATACCATAATCAGATTTACTACCCTCTTAATACCATTGCAATGGAGGTCGTTTCAATGAATTTTGAGGGGACATTCAATCCACAGCAGTTGCTTATAACCAAATATAATAATTCATATGTGATTTTATCAACAGAGAATAAAAGAGTATCATTATTCTTTATTCTATGTATATTTGTCTATCCGTGTACTTAAAGTAGCATGGGGAGGGGTAGTAATACTTTCAACTCATTTGACACAACGTGAAAGTCAAATGTGCTGCTATTAAGTCAACTTTACCCAATTCACATTGGTGCTTTAAAGCATGGGGAGGGGTAGTAATACTTTCAACTCATTTGACACAACGTGAAAGTCAAATGTGCTTCTATTAAGTCAACTTTACCCAATTCACATTGGTGCTTTAAAAAAAAAAAAAAAAAAACTTTACCCAATTCACATTTGTGCTTACGTATTTCTGTTAAACTTATTTTTTAACACTCATTACATCATTTCAACATTTATTGTTTAAGTTGTGCTAGTATCAGTTTCACATTTCTTCATCTTCTCTCTACTCTTTTTCTGTTATATCTCTTTATCTGTAAGTCTAGAAATATCAAGAGAAAATTTCATGTCTTAAAATTTATCCTTAGTGAACTCTATATTTTCTATTGATTATTACTTTTAAAGGCCAAACCCTTTGTTTTAGGAATTTGTTCTGAATTCCACCCACTAACCATATGCTGTAGTTTGCTCTATTCTTCTAGATTTGAAATTGCCCTTTTCCATCTTCGTGAAAATTAGATTTCTGTTTGCCAGTTTCAGTTGTTACAGTGTCTTTCACTTATCTGTAACTCTAAAGCTTTTGATTAAAATTAGTTTTTCACCAGCAGATTTGAAATTTTTTATAATAGCTATGCTTTCTTGCTAGTTGAATTTTTGGTATTATTTTATTTTATAAATAACCTCCTACATTATCCTAGTTATTTTTTCTTTCTGTTTACTTTCAGCTGGTTGGTGGAGAATTTGACTTGGAGATGAACTTTATTATCCAGGATGCTGAGAGTATAACATGCATGACAGAGCTATTGGAGCACTGTGATGTAACATGTCAAGCAGAAATCTGGAGCATGTTTACAGCCATTCTACGAAAAAGTGTTCGGAATTTACAGACTAGCACAGAAGTTGGGCTAATTGAACAAGTTTTGCTGAAAATGAGTGCTGTAGATGACATGATAGCAGGTATGGGGTTATCTGACAGGAAAATATAATTTAAATGTTTCTAAAGTTTCATGTACTTCTCTTTATGTTCTATAGGTAATATAGATTTGTTGAAACTACCTTGATTCAAAATAGATAAACTAAATGTATGGAAAATTTCCTTTCTATATTAATGGAAAACCTGAAGAATGGAAGAAGGCAAACATAATTACTGTATTAGAAAAACATAATTACTAATTTTGCATTTCTAAGTTTTAGAGAATCTCAGTACTGTGGAGTAAGTGCTATGAAATCTATCAGAAAAATAAACAATTTCTTTAAATGTAGTATTTACTTAGACCTTTACATGATTAAAATATCAAAATACATATTGCAGTTCTGTATAAAGAGCCCTTTACCAAATTCTCCCAGCTTGATGCTCTTCAATCTGGTATGTATGGAACTATGGTAGGAGGTACTAAAAGCCTTAGGGTAAGCATGGTGTATTTTTGGAAGTGTCCATTTAACTTTGATATTTGGGGTGGACTTTTGTATTAAAAGAAACGTATATATTGTGGAGTAGAACATAAAATTTGCCCAAAATTTCAAGATAAAAATGCTAATTTTTGTGCTTCTCATGAGTTACTTTAAACATTAACTTTGAAATGTATGATTCTTTACCACCAACCGTTTACATTTCTGCAAGTTCATTTTCCTTTGTGGCTAGATGCATTTCAGGAATGTTTTGAATGGTGATTCCAGAGCAACAGTTATTCCCATAAAATAAGTTTAGAGCTTGAAATGTTGATTCTCCTAAACCTTTGAATCTTCAGCATGAGTGTCTTCTGACATAAAAGTGTTTTCATAATTCTCAAAGTGCTAAAATGACTCTTCACAGTATTGTATCTGATCTTTAAAAGTAGTTGACACCAGAGAATACTCTTTCACATTTTGCCTTATGCATTTAATTAATTTGTGGAACAAAACAATAAAAGAGAGGGGGCTGGCCTGTTAGCTCAGTTAGTTAGAGTGCAGCTTTTTAACACCAAGGTCATGGGTTCGGATCCCTCTACCAGCCAGCCACCAAAACAAACAAACAAACAAAAAACAGTAAAAAAGAAAGAATGGGCTAGCTGGTTGGCTCAGTTGGTTAGAGCGTGGTGCTGATAACACCAAGGTACAGGGTTCAATCCCTGTACCAGCCAAAAAAATAAAAAGGGAGAGAGAAAGAAAGAATGGAATGAAGAATAGGTTAAAGAAGAATGCTTTTTTAATTTTAATAATATTTTTATTAAAAATTTGATTTTCTTAGGGAATATATTAAAATCATTTTTAATTGCTTTCAAGGTGGCATGTATCTCTATTTGGAAGGATTTAGCATTTTCTATATACTAATGTCTAACTGGATGAAAAATGAGATTCAGACTTATGTTACTTAAAATATCTTTTTAATTAAGATATAGTACTGTTTCTGTAAATTCTAGAGTTAACAGGAATTTATTTTTATAAACATATTTGTACACATGTTGTATAGAACATCATGTGATCTTTCAATCCTTATATCTTGTCTTAAATCCTTAAATTTATTAATGGTTTTTAGAAATTGAAGTGGCTGCCACTTTATAGAGTGTGGATTAGAGAATGAGTGAAAATTACATGTATACTTTACTGGTACATAATTAATTAGCATTGACATGTAAAGTAACAGTGAGGGTGATAGTACCATACAAGTTCATATTTTGACATTTTTTATTATATAAAGCTCCTTAATTCTCTTATTCCTCTTCTCAGTAATAATAATATTGATAACACAAAAATTTCATTTTGTTATTTTAAGGATTTCCTTCCAAAAGAGCCTGATGATGGAAGGATATGAGAAAAGAGGATAAATGTCAGAAAAATACCTCTGTCTTTTTAGAAGAGAAATTAAAATTTAGATATCATACTGAGGAAAAACCAAAAGCCACCTAAACATTATTTTGATCTCTGAATGTGTTTGTAGTATGTTGGGTTCAAAGAAGTACTTTTCATATAATAATGTAGAAGTATCACTAGAAGGTGGTTAAGCATTTATAGTAAATTAATAAGAGAATTTCATAGTCTTAGTATATTTTTCTTTTTAAAAATCTTGTTTTCCAGAAAAGAAGACCTGCTGTAATCAAATTAAACTGCATGTGTTACATGTACAATATATAAGAAATTTTTTGTAATTAAGTACAAATTTAATAGGTCACTTTTTGTGTCATACATAGGAGATGAAATAAAGGTTTGCAAATTGAAGTTCAATTTTTACAAAAAAGTATTTGTATGTAAACCTTTAAATAATCTTCTATGAAAGTTGCCATTGCAGCTAATTGCTTAAAAATGTTTCATTTATGTTTTTAAGGTGCATGATTTCCATTTAGAATTCTTCCTTAGAAACATATCTTCTTACTTATATGTACTAACAGTTTCATACATTTTTGTTACTTAAATGATGAAACTTTTTGTTTCATTAAAAGATCTCTCTCAAAAATGGCATATCCATTGTCACAATTTTATCATAGAGATTGCCTGCTTGTGGTGTTGTGTCACTATTTATTGATGAAAATAACCATATTAATTTCTATTTTGAAATACACAAATATTTTTTAAAGTCTCAAGTTTCAGTTACTAATCTGTGATATTGGATAATATTCAATGATCAATTATTTTAACTTACGCCAATCTAACCTTTTTTATTAATTGATAAACTTTTAGAATATATATGTGTATTGGTTTGTAATAACTTGTGTAGTATGTTTAATTTTTAGAAGTGCTTTAGGAATTGAGAAAAAGAAGTACAAATATTTAGATGTTTAATTTCTTGCAAAAAACAATTGGCAGGTATTAGTTATGATATGGTAGAGATAAGAGATTAAATGTATAATTTTCCTCATTATTTGGTGGGCTTGTGTGTCTGTTATATGCACATAAACACTCATGTTAGCATAATGGATATCACTAGTAGTGTTTTTAAATTACACTTTTACTTACGGACTAGTGAGTAAAAGTAAGGGTTCTGGGGCCACACTACCTTAGTTGGAATCCTGACTCTACCACTTGCTAGTTGTGTGTTCTTGGGCAGTGTGAACAAAGTATCTGTGCCATACTTTATTCATTTTTAAAGGAGGAGAATAATTGTACCCACCATAGGCTTGTTACGAGATTTGAGAAGTAAATACATGTAAATCACTTGGAATAATGCCCCACACGGAGTAAGGACTCAAAATTTTTAATGGGCGACAGTATCTTTCAAGAATATATGTTATTAAGAATAGATAATTCTGAAAGAAAATATTTTTAACTATCACTTTTTTACTTGAAAATAACCAATTTCCAATGTTAAATCTTGGTACTTTTGCATATTTTTCCTTCTCTTTCCCTGCATGCAACTGATTGTGTGTGAGTGTGTGTATGTATTCCGGGAATATATAAAATCTGTTTTATGTATCTGCTAAGAAAGATTAATTGGAATGGTAAATCTAATGGGGAAAAATCCTATAATTCAAATGAATCTTTTTGGTAATCTGATGACTTAAAAATTGTTAATTAGAATAGCTATTCATGAGGACATTTAGCTATATTAAATATATATATATCTATATATATAAATTACAATTGATAACTTTTGCCCTTTCAAAAAGTATATTACCTTGACAGATGGCAGCTCATGACTAGAGTTCAGAATAACTTTATTTTCCTTTGAAGATCTTCTAGTTGATATGTTGGGGGTTCTTGCCAGCTACAGCATCACTGTCAAGGAGTTGAAGCTTTTGTTCAGCATGCTTCGAGGAGAAAGTGGAATCTGGGTAAGCTGTGGTCAGAGGGAGAAGTATTTAATACCAGTCCATCAATACTTAATGTTCAAAAATTTGTCTGTAGAGATCTGTATACTTGAATTTATAATGGAAATTGTTTTCCTCTTAAATGATTTTGTAAATGTTTACTAAATGATTTTAAATTAATTTTTTCTCTGGTTAGAAAACAGTCCAGTGGCCAATGTGGTATATTAGGTTTTGTTGCTAAATTTGTAAAATGATGCTTCTTTTATTGTTTCCTCAGCCAAGACATGCAGTAAAATTATTATCAGTTCTTAATCAGATGCCACAAAGACACGGTCCTGATACTTTTTTCAATTTCCCTGGTTGTAGTGCTGCGGTAAGTTTTAAATACATGTGTTTATTTTTATTCATTTATTTTTAAGTCAGGTATCTTAAGGTATTATTTATGTATAATAAATTCACCAATTTACAAGGTACAATTTGATTAGTTTTATATAATTCTGTAACCACCACCATAATCATGATGTAGAACAAATCCATTACTTTCCAAAATTCCCTTGTGCCTATTTGAAGCCAGTCCCCTCTCCCCAGCCCCCAGCCCTTACAACCTTTGATTTATTTGTGTTCCTATAGTTTTGCCTTTTCTAGATAGTCATATAAATAAAATCATTTGATATGTAGTCTTTTGTGTTAGGCTTCTTTCACTTACAATAATGTTTTTGAGATTATCTGTGTTGTAGCTTTTATCAGTAGTTTATTCTGTTTTGTTTTATTTTGAGTAGTATTACATTTTATGGATATACTACAGTTTATTTATCCATTCACAAGTTGATGGACATTTGGATTTCTAGTTTTCAATTATAAATAAAACTGCTATGAACATTTTTGAGTACAGATCTTTCTGCAGGCATATATTTTATCTCTTGCTTAAATACCTCAGTGAGATTGCTTGGTTTTATTTTAAGTGTATATTTATCTTCATGAGAAACTCAAATTATTTTCCATAGTGAAAACTTTTCCATTCATGTCAGTGGTGTATGAGGTTCCCAGTTGGTCTGCATCCTGAACATGATAATTTTCAGGATGCAGACCAACTGGGAACCTCATATCCTGAACATGATAATTTTCAGGATGCAGACCAACTGGGAACCTCATACACGACTGTTTTTGATTTGAGGCATTCAAGTTTAGGTTTTAATTTTGAATTTCTCTCAGGACTTATGATGTTGAGCATTTTTTCATGTGTTTATTGGCCATTCTTATGTCTTTTTTTGTGATGTTTGTGTTCAAATCTTCTGTTCATTTAAGTGTTGTTTGTCATATTATTCTATTTGGAGTGTAAGTTAATCTGTTAGATCCATATTCATCAAATATTTTCTTTCAATTTGTGATTTGTCTTTTTATTAACAGTATTTCTTCAGGTACAAAAGATTTAATTTTGATGAAGTCTCATTAAAATTTTTTTCTCGCATGGTATGTGCTTTTGTATCCTAAGAAATCAGTTTAAACCAAGGTCACAACATTTTTTTTGTTAAGACTTTCATCTAGAAGTTCTGTAGTTTTAGCTCTTACATTTAGATCTATGATCACCTTTGTGTTAATTATTTTTATATGGTGTGAGGCAAGTTTGGGGGTTAAGTTTTATTTTTTTCTGTATGAGTATCCATTTGTTGCATATCCATTCGTTGAAGAGACAATCCTTTTCACTTTGGATTACCTTTGTACATTTCTTAAATTAATTGGTCATATTTATATGTATCTGTTTCTGAACACTCTACTTTGTTGCTTTGTCATATATTTCTATCCTTATGCCATTATCACATTGTCTTTATTATAGTAGTTGTATAGTTAGTAGTTCTTGAAATGAGGTAGTAAAAGTACTCCAACTTCATTTTAAAGGTAGTTTTGGCTGTTCTAGACTACATTTCCATAAACATTGTTGAATAAATTTGTCAAATTTTATGAAAAGCCTGCTGTGATTTTAATTGTGTTGTGTTAAATCTATAAAACAATTTGGATAATGTAGATTATTTTAACATTATTGAGTACTTCAGTTCATGAACAAAGTACCTTTCCCTTTATTTCATTTTTTTCAGTGTTTTGTAGTTTTCAGCATACAAGTATTAAACATCTTTTATTAAATTTACCGATAAATATTCCATATTGTTTTTAGCTAGAATGTAGAAATGCAATTTTTTGTGTGTATTGACTTGTATCCTGAGACCTTGCTAGACTCACTAGTCTTAGAAGTGTTTTTAGTAGATTCCTTAGGATTACTTACAGAGATAATTTTATTTGTGAATAAAGCCATTCTGCTTCTTCCTTTACAATCAAAATGCCTTTTAATTTTTTTGCCTTATTGCACTGGCTGGACCTCCAGTGCAGTGTTTAGTAAAAGTAACATTCTTGACTTATTCTCAGTCTTAGGGGGAAACCATTAAATACTTCACCATTAAGTATGCTGTTGGCTTAAGGTTTTTGGATATGCCCTTGTCAGGTCAAAGAAATTTCTTTCTTTTTCTAGTTTGGTAGTACCTTTTTTAGTCATCAATAGGTGTTGAATTTTGTCAAATGGTTTCTGATTTTATCGAAACGATCATATGGTTTTTCTTTCTAATCTTTAGTAATATGGTGAATTATATTGATCGATAGTTGAATGTTACATCAGCCTTGCATTCCTGGGATAAAAACTACTTGGTCACCATTTAATTATCCTTTTATTATTTTTTAATAATTAACTTATTTTTATTAGCATATTCATTATTACAAATTGTACTTGTTCGTTATGGCCCTTATCCAGTCTCTCCCTCCCCCCCTCCATAACCATAGACTTGTTCTCTCCATCTGATAAGATTAACTGTTCCTCTGTTGGTTTGTTGCCTAGATGATCTGTCCAGTACTGAGACAGATGTGAGGTGTGATCAAGTCCTCCCCTATTATTGTGAAGCAGATGCTTCTTCTATTACTTTGGAGTGTGCTTTGTGGAGAGAGAGGACCTCTTCTTTTTTTTTTGGTCTCCACTGGCATCTCTCCTTGTGTCAAGGTAGTTGAGTCTGGCGTGACTGCTGCTGTAGAGACTAGCTGCTTTTGCAGCAGCCGTGGCAATTGTGGTGGCTATGGTGGGCTGGCCACATGGAAATGGTGTTTTTGGTGTGCTCTTTACCTGGTTGTGGCTATGTTTGGCTTTTTCCCGGCTCTATACCTCAGGGCCCTGGTTAGGCCCCAGAGCAGTGGCAGCAGCTTGCCTAATTATGGCTGGGTTCGGCTTCCCTAGCTTCATGCCGCATTCTAAGATGTGATTGTGCAGCGGTTAGGGAGGAGGGGGAGAGGGAAAGGAGGAGGGAAATAGGATGGGAGGAGGAAGAAAGAGGGGGAACATCATTGAGGCCCGTGGCACCCCCCTCATTCTGGCAGGAAAGCCTAGGGGGCTTCCAGCAGTGGCTTAGTTGTCACTGGGCAGTTGCAGATGTTGGGGGGGGGGACATGGTTAAGTAAGGCTCTTAGCCCCCCACCACCTTGGCTCAGGGGTTCAGGGCATTTACAGCAGTGGATCAGTGGTCATTGCTGGGCCTGTTGCAGAAGTCAGGGGGTGTTACTGAGGCCTTTGGCCCCCTACCATCCCAGCTCAGGAGCCTGGGGCCCTTCTGGCACCAACTTGGTGGTCATCACTGGGCTGGTTGAGGATGTCTGGGCGGCACAGCTGAGGCCCTGGGCCCCTCACTGCCCCTGCTTGGGAGCCTGAGACACTTCCTGTGGTGGCTCGGTGGTGGTCTCTGGGCTGGTTGTGCAAGTTGGGGGTTGTGGCTGAGGCCCTCATCCTCCTACCATCTTGGCTTGGGAGCCCAAGGTGCTTTCTCTGGTGGCTCGGTGGTTGTTGCTGGGCTGGTTGCTGATGTCAAAGGGGTGTCGCTGAGATCCTTGGCCCCCACCGCCCTGGCATAATAGCCTGGGGCACTTCTAGTGGCAGCCTGGATGTTGTCACTGGGCTGGGTGCAGTTTTTCTTGGGGGGGGGCGGTGCATGGCTGATGCCCACAGCCCTCCCCATTCCCCGGCCTGGGAGCCTAGGGGGCTTCTGGTCCTTTTAGGTTTTATAGGTATTCTTTGGTGGTGTTAGACCTTTACTGGTTGATATCAAACTTTGTCTCTGATCTGTAGGGTTTTTTTTCTTTCAGTTCTGCATTGGATTATTCACTGTTCTCACTACTTAAACTGTGCTTTGGAACTAATTTGTTGTTCTTTGGTTACTTCTAAAATGGGGGAACTTCCTAAAGGAACCAGCACTGTGATTGAGCTAAATTGCTGCTTTGCTGCTGATTCTCTGGGGAAGGCTTTTAGTGCAGCTCAGGTTTTATTGTTGGCCCTGAAAGCACTTCCAGGGTTGTGAGATCTGGGACACCTGGGTTGTGTGGAAACTCTGGTCTTGGGCCTCAGTCTATTCAGCAAACTACATCCCCGGCAGTTCTGTATTTCTGACCAGTCTCCACTGAGTGGTCCTGTGCTGATTATAGGGCAGATCAGCTGTCTGTGCTGTGCCCCAATGGAAACTCTGGTCTTGGGCCTCAGTCTATTCAGCAAACTACATCCCCGGCAGTTCTGTATTCCTGACCAGTCTCCACTGAGTGGTCCTGTGCTGATTATAGGGCAGATCAGCTGTCTGTGCTGTGCCCCAATGTTTCCCTGTTGGCCCATCTCCCCCACTGCCTACACTCCAAACACTTCCCATGGGATGGGTCATACACTGGTCCCTTGTAATGACTCAGTGGCCTTTGAGTGGCTCCTTTTTTCAGTTGTCTGTGACTCCTTGCTCCTATGTGGGTCCATGGGAACCATTAGTGGTCTTGCTGTCCTGGGGCCTACCTAGGCCCTCTTTTCCCCTGCAGACTTCAAGCAACTTTGTAGGAAGGGCACAGGTGCAGCTTTTGTACCAGCTCCAGCCTTAAAGCGGCTAGGGCTTGAAATGGTGGGTGCAGTCCTTTCTTTCCTTCATGTCTTCTCATGCCTTCATAAACTCCGTAGGTCTCTCCTTCTCTTCCCCTGAACTCTAGTGGCCCCAGCTTAGATGTTGTTGCTTTTTAATAATTGCAAATTGGTTGATTTGTGGGAGAGAGTGATGCTGGGGACCATCTATTCTGCCATCTTGACCGGAACCTCTAATTAACCTTTTCATATAATGCGGGATTTGATTTGCTAAAATTGTTAAGGAATTTTGCAGTTATTTTTATGAGTTATTTGGGAGTGTGTTTTTCTATTCTCATAATATCTTCCTCTGATTTTGGTGCAGGGTAATTTCTCATAAATGACTTGGGAAGTATTCCTTTCTCCATGTAGTATTGAAGAGTTTATGTAGCATTGGTATTATTTATTCTTACATATGTGCTAGGATTTACCGTTGAAACCACCTGAGTCTGGAGTCCTGGGTCTGGAGTTTTGCTTGTGGGAAGGTTATTAATTACAAACATAATTTCTATAATAGAAGTTGGGAAGCTTTCTATTTCATTTTGAGTGAGCTTTGGTAGTTTGTGTATTTCAAGTAATTTGTCCAGTTAATCTAAGTTGTTGAATATATTGGCATAAAGTTACTCATAATATTTCTTTATTATTCTTTTAATGTCTGTAGGATACATAGGCATGCCTCTTCATTCATTCCTGATGTTGAAATTTTTTGTTTTCTGGATCTACCTAGCTGAAGGTTTATCCATTTTGCTGCTCTTTTCATAGAACCAGCTTTGTCAGTTTGCTTGTTATCTACATGTTGGCACTGTAGAGATTATGTATAATTTTTGGCCAAAAGAACTGGTTTTGTTTCTAGATTTTCTAGTTTTACACTGTGGAGGACTAGTTCCTTAATGTTTCTTGGCTTACTTTCATGTAAAATAATAATAGTTTGTCATTGAATAGAGTTATTGTGAGCCTCTAATGAAATAATATACCTGTTAAGCAGTATATAAGCTGCAAAATCATGTAAATATCTGTGCTCTTTGGTTATTATTAGTAATTAAGTGTCCTTGCATTATCCCATTCATCAGCTATTCTAATTTTATAAATTTTTTCCTTAATTTTTTATTAATAAACTTTTAAAAAAATTAATAATTTCTACCAATTGCAAAACAAAAATAAGAAAGTTAAGAGTTCCGTTTTCAGATAGAAGTTAATTATTTTACATATTAGATTGTTAGGGTGGAACACATATAAAATGTACATTATGGTACTTAGCTGAGAAAACACTATCACTGTCCCTAAGGGGGTAAGGGGTTCTATCAGATCTAATAGTTTTATTTACATGTACGTTTATATTTGTGTGGGTATAAAATCTGCTATTTTGCTTTCTGAGGTTTTAGTTACTTGCAGTCAACTGCAGTCTGAAAATAAACAGCACAATAAGATCTTTTGAGAGAGAGAGAGAGAGAGAGAGACCATATTTACATAACTTTTATTATAATATATTGCTGTTAGTTACTTGCAGTCAACTGCAGTCTGAAAATAAACAGCACAATAAGATCTTTTGAGAGAGTGAGAGAGAGAGACCATATTTACATAACTTTTATTATAATATATTGCTGTAATTGTCCTATTTTACTATTAGTTATTGTTATTGATCTCTTACTGTTCCTAATTTATAAATTGAACTTTATCATAGGTGAGAATGTACAGGAAAAAACATAATATGTGTAGGGTTTGGTACTATCATCAGTTTCAGACATCCATTGGGGGGGGTCTTGGAATGTATCCTCCATGGGTAAGGGGGGACTACTGTATAATATATATTTATATGTATATGAAAATATATATAGACATTTAAAAAATACATTTGACAGACTGCTGTTGATCTGATATATCTGGTAGATCTCAGTCTAATGGGTGAGAAAGGAGAGAGGAAGTGTTTTGAAAGAAATGTAAGCAAGTTGCTGTCTTATAGAACTAAAAAAATTTATAATACTAACAAAAGTTAGCTGAATGTAAAGTACATTATATATTGATAGAAAATATTCACAGGTTTCGAGTAATTGTTGATCAATGGCTAAAATATTCACAGGTTTCGAGTAATTGTTGATCAATGTTGAAACCTTAGATGACTTGTGAAACTATGTGTGTGTATATACACACACACAGATATCTATATATAATTTTATTTGTATGTCGTTAGTAGTTGTATTAGTCTGTTTCTGTTGCTTCTAACAAAATACCTGGAACTGGGTAATTTGTAAGAAAACAAAATTTGTTGCTTTCAGTGACTGGGAAGTCTAAAGACTGTGGAACATATCTGGTGAGAGCCTTGGTGATGACAGTGATGCAGGGGTCTCACATGGCAGAATGGTGGAGTGAAGGGAGAGATCGCTCCTCATGCAATCACCTTTAAAAGCACTCAGAGCCACACCCATGACCACCATTAAACCATCAACTTAATTACCTCTTCAAGGCCTCACCTTTCAATTACCCTAATAAGGGATTTCCTACCCTCAACAGTTACAGTGGGGATTAAGTTTTGGGGGACATTCAACCCAAGGCAGTAGTGTATGTTTGAATTGTTCTTGTTTGGAGGCTTTTGATGAACTTATACTCTCTACTCCCCCTTGTCTGGTTTTCCCTACATCATTTATTTTCAAGAAGGGTAGTTCGGATCAAGAATATATACTGTGGAGAGGAGGAAGTAGGGAAGGGACTAAAACTTTTATAACTGTTATTTCATTTGAATTATACAAGCTATATAAGATAGATGATGTTTTCACTGTTAGATCACTTTAGGAAACTGAACTTGAAATACAAAACATTCCTAAAGGTCATAAAGTAGAGTCACAATTTAAACCAAAATTTGCCTGATTTTTAAAATTAGATCCGGTGCTTAACACAGTGGCTTTTTATTTCCAGGTATGTTACTTCTGCTATTGAACTACTGAATATTTAGATAAGAGATGATTCTAAAATCCTTACCAGTACAATGTTTTTGATAATCTACTTCTGGATGAGCATGAACCACTGGCATCTTAATAACAGGAGACAACATATTGTTTGGACCACTAATGATAGCAGTGCCTTTGGATTACTAAAATTATGATACTCTTTGCTTTCCCTCCAGAATAACCATGAATTCTAATTCAGGCCTTCTGAATTATATTGTTTTGTGGAGATATCTCTCTATGAGCCATGCTGCCTTCTTTTAGCAATTTGGTAACCTTTTTTCTCATTTGGGGAGTTAATTGAAGTCTACAGAGTGATTCGTGCAAAGGTGAATGACAAATGTAAGATGACATTTTATATGCTCTGTTACCTTTATGGATATACTATTTAGATTTGCCTGTCATAATCAGGATCTATTTCATGAATCGGGTTAATTTAGGAAATAATTCACTTTTCTATTCACTATAATAATTTACTGAAGCACACCATCTGAACATCAGAATCATTTCTTTTTTTTTTTTTCCTTTTTGTCTTTTCTTGTGTCCGGCAACAGATCGCAACCCTCAGTGTCGCGCCCACACCTCGCTCAGCCAGTGAGCGGGAACCGGTCTGTATGTGGGATCCGAACCCTCGGTGGGAGCGCCTCCATGCTCCCAAGTGGCGCACTGTAGCAGTGCGCCACCAGGCCGGCCCCAGAATCATTTCTTATGCAAGTTATGATAAAAACAACATAGATTTTAGAATCAGTTAGAACAGGAAACAATAAAGAATATAGAATATGGAGTCTTGTGGGCTCACTGGACACAGTGAGGAACACTCAATTGTGGGGACCAAAATAATATGTAAGGAATATCAAGAAAATGTGAAGGTAATTTAAATCCACAGTAAAAGAGGTCATGCAAAGTGCACGTCATTAACACCATGGGATTAGAAGGAAATATAAGGAATGTAGGAAATGGATGGTGAGATTAGGCATGAATGGTTTAGAACTAAATGGGCCTGGGTTCCAGATCAGGCGGTTGTATACAAGGTTAGCTTTTTTTTTGCATTGGTTAAGAGTGGATGTATACATTAGTCAAAAAGTTGAGAAAGGGCCGGCCCGGTGGCGCACTGCTATAGTGCGCTGCTTGGGAAGTGTGGCGGTGCTCCCGCCGAGGGTTCGGATCCCACATACAGCAAAAAAAAAAAAAAAAAAAAAGTTGAGAAAATCTAGGAATGCAATGTACACTTTTAAGTTAGGATCAGGAGGTTGAGGGGATACCCCTCCAGAAATGGGAGGTTTCAGTTGGAATAATAGCTCGGAGTATCTAAAATAGTAGTCTACCCTTATCTGTGAGGAAAATGTTCCAAGACCCCCACTGAGTGCCTGTAACCGTGGATAGTACCAAACCCTGTGTTTATAGTTTATCCTCTGTATTCGTGGATTTCACATCCACGGATTCAACCAACTGTGGATACTGCAATAAAAGTTACATGAATGTGATCTCTTTCTTTCTCTCAAAATATCTTGTACTATACTCACCTATTTTTGGACTGCAGTTGACTGCAGGTAACTGAAACTGGAAAGCTAAACTGCTGATTAAGTGGGGGACAGGGGACTACTGTATAGCTAAAACATTTATACTAGCTGTTATACTCTAAATTTAAGAGAATGTCCTTGAATGAAGGTAACCATCTTGATAAAGAGATTGGTCATAATGAAGGTCTTTATTTATTTACAGGATGGTTCAAAGTCCACAATGAAACGGAGGCAAATGCTGTTCTTAAGAGCCTCTCAGGAGTTTGGTGCTAGTTGCAGCAAGACTAGACTTTTATTTTTTCATTTTCACCCAGGCTTAGAATTTTCTTTCATAATTCCCGGATTTCTGTTGTATCTTGGTTTACTGTTGTTTGCAACTGTATGTGATTTAGGGCCCTCTCAATCCTACCATCAGGATAATAAATGATCTCTTGGCCTGTTTATCATTTTCTTGGTTGAAGAATAGGTCTGGAAACTTGAAGGGCAGCCTGTCTCAAATTCTTTGTTCTATCTCTCAATTTAATGCATTGTTTGAGTTCTAATTTCGGGCCTTGTAAACCTGGATGATCAGTCTGATGATACAGGAAGTGCTGAAGCAATTGCTTGGGGATAAAGGAGTACATGGGTATGTGGAGTAATGGGGATAGAAGGGAATGCATTTTAACAACCCGATGATAGTGCTGAGACAAGCCACTGTTGTTGATGTGAAAGTGCTTCTGGTTGTGCTGGTCTTGGCAACACGTTGAAAATCATAAATTTTGCCAGTGTGTTTCATAGGCACTAAGAAGAAATTAACACATTTGTTAGGTAATTTACATAATTTCATAGATTTATTTTACCATTCAATGCCCTCAATTAATATTTCACCTTGGTGTCTTGAGGCAGTTATATTAAGTGCATTCTACTTTAGAGAAACTTATCAAGGTGTTAACCAGTGGTAAATGTGGCAAGAAATGCATTTTATTAACAAACAAAACAATAAATAAGGTAAAAGTATTTCTCCCTTTAAAAAGTGAAGAAAAGGGCCGGCCCGGTGGCGCACTGCTACAGTGTGCCGCTTGGGAGCGCGGTGGCGCTCCCGCCGAGGGTTCGGATCCCACATACAGACCGGTTCCCGCTCACTGGCTGAGCGAGGTGTGGGCGCAGCACCGAGGGTTGCGGTCCCGTTGCCGGTCCCGGTCCGGTACGGGCGCGACACTGAGGGTTGCGATCTGTTGCCGGACACGAGAAAAGACAAAAAGGAAAAAAAAAAAAAGTGAAGAAAAGCTATATTGTTTGACAATTAAATTGCCTGAACTACCTACTTAAACATTAAAATCTGAAAGGGCACTGTATGGGAAATTTTTATTCATTTTTAGTTTTTGATTGTTCATTTGAAATTAAGCGTGTGTGTGTATTTTTTTTTTTTTTAACAGTAAGCTCTTATAAATCTTTGGCCACTTTGAGATTATTTATTGACCCCATATTGAATGTTTCGTATATAATAAGTCACAGTGCTGGTAACGTAGATTATATTCCTTACCTTGAAGAACTCTAATGGGTAGATAGATGCAAAAACAGCTTGTTAAAATAAGAGTTACAAATGATGCCGTAGATATAGGTACTAGAACTGTGGGAAGCAATGAAAGGAGAAACTAAGCTGGAGTGAAGTCCAGGAAAGTTTCATAGATGAGGAATATATTAGCCTGGTACTGAGAGATAATTGGGATTTTGCTGGAAGGAGAAATGTTTTGGACAGGAGCAAAATCGTGTACAAAAAAAGGAGCTGTAAAAGAACAGGTGAAACAGCTGCTATATTCAGGCATACTTTGGATGGTGGGGTAAAGTAGCAAAATAGAACAAAATTATAAGGGTTTTTGGAGCTATAGTGTGTGTGTGACCTGAAGAAATTTAAACTTTGCTCTGTATGCAGCAGAGTTTTGATATAAAAGCTATGTGTTATATTTGAGAAAGGTCATATGAAAGATTTGGGGAACAAGTTTCTGAATAATAAATCTCATGCTTTCCCCTTTGTTTCAGTGTAATAAGCATTATGAACATTATTTCTTAATCCATTAACATTCTTGCTTTCATTAACATTGTCTAGTACAGTTTTTTGGCTTTAAACATCCAACCTCCTTTAATCAAATGAATTATTACTGAACACCTAGCATAAACCAAAGAAAACTGAACAATCTGACACATATGTATAACGGACTATGTATTGGTGAAACTAGAGGGGGAGCTTCTTGGGGTCCATAACCCACTATGTAACCTAGAGGTAAAACTTAATACACTGAGTATTTGAAAACATAATTCTTCTATAGTCAATAAATAATATGTATAGGTTATTTTAATAAGATAATAGTTTCTATTTTATATATTTGTTCATGAGTTTCTGATATTTATAACTTGATTGTTTTTTAGTCTGTAAGAGCTATGTTTTTCTTTAGTTACTAACACATTTGTTTTAACTGATACTTTTGTATCTTTTTTCATTACATTGTAGGCAATTGCTTTGCCTCCTATTGCAAAGTGGCCTTACCAGAATGGCTTCACCCTAAACACTTGGTTTCGTATGGATCCATTAAATAACATTAATGTTGATAAGGATAAACCTTATCTTTATTGGTAAGTAATATGTTTCATTTCAGGACTTTTGTCTTTAAGTATGTCAATTCTGTAAAAATATAGTATCAATGTAACATATTAGATAGAAAAAAAAATATATATATATATTAAAACTATACAGACAGTTCTATGAATTAATTAATTTTGCTGTTGTTTCTAGGTGACCTGTCTCACTCTTATTGTTATTTTTTCAATTACAGTTTAAGAGTCAAAGGTTACCATCCAGTCCGTTTCAGTGCGGATCAATTGTGGGGTTTTTAGAGAGGATTTATGGTCCCCAGTCAAGGAGAGAAAACAACCAAACTTCCATCAAATTCATTCACTCACTTTGCTTTTTCACTTACTTTGCTTTGTGAGCATAATTGACATATGCTTTAAAATATTGATAAGAACTATGTAAAAATTATAATCAGATAAAATTAACAATTTGATGGACAACTAGCAGAATGGTTTGATCAACCCAACAGCGGCTTGATCTGTAAGGACTGAGAGCTTGATAATTTTATTATGCCAGTCATGTGTAATAAAGCATACTTATTAAGAACATCAAACATTCATTGATTACTATATGCTGGGCATTGTAAATGCTTGCATGTAACAACTCATTTAATACTTGCAATGCCCTGAAGTAAGATTGCTTAGAGTTCAAGTCCTGGCTTCACCATTTAGTATTCATCCTGTGCTTTAGTGTCTTTAAAAATAAAATAGAGAATAGTAATAGTAACTACCTCATAGGATTTAATGAGAGAATAATATTTTAAGCACATTGTACAATGGCTGGCTCAGAAATGTGAGCACAGAGAAATATAAGTTCTATTACAAAATATCTTATATGGATAGTAATGAGAGGGAGTTTTAAACAAGCTTCTGGACTTCCAAACATAGATGGGGTTGGATTTCTGAATGGTCATTTTGGGAGAGCATACATTTATTTCAGTGATGCCTTCATTTTTTTAAAGCATTTAAAAATTTTTCAACATTGTGATTGAATTCACAGCTAGGAAGGAGTGCTCCTCTAGAAGAAAAATAACTATTTTTCATAGTCCTATCTTTTTCTTTTTTTAACTAAAAAGGTACTCCTTTGTTTGGTCAACTGCATTATTCATCAGAATAGCTCTGATCAAGTTTTTAAAAATTTGTAAGCTGTTGTCGAAGGTGTAGCAGAGTTAGAGAACAAGTTGTTTTTGAAAATATGAACTGTGTGTAAATGAGTTCTGTATCTGCTGATTACAGATGGTCCTCAAAGGTAAATGAAGTCTATTTGGCTGGCTTTTGTTAGCCATTACTTTGTTTTTATTTATTTGTAATATTTTAAGTTGAAATTTACAAAGCTTCTACAGTCTTTTGTTTCCCAGTTTTTTTATTCTTAACCTTTTATGTTTTAGTTTAATTTTTATTTGATACATGTTAAACCCCTTTTATTCTTCAGGGAAATAAGTTTTATTTTTTACAAAAATGTTTAACAGGCATTAGATATATAGTTTTTTTTATTAGAGGATGTTATACTATTCTCAGTTTTCTTTACAGTTTTCGTACTAGCAAAGGAGTTGGTTACTCTGCTCATTTCGTTGGCAACTGTTTAATAGTCACATCACTCAAGTCCAAAGGAAAAGGTTTTCAGCACTGTGTGAAATATGATTTTCAACCACGTAAGGTAGGTAAAAGTAAACAAATTTTTGAGAATGACATAATTTACCATTCCCATTGTCTTAAAACTCACCTATTATGATTTCTGTAATATTCTCCCACTTGTTTTCCCATGACTCTTAAGGTTTTTCTCTTATTCTTGTCTGCATTTTCTTTTTACTTTATGTGTAATTTTTGTCTTCTATGAAATCAGTTTTTTGACCCCTTGAAGTGTGTCTCTCTTGTGCTCTTTGACTCTCTCAGTCTGATCTGTTCTATGGCATTCTTTCAATAAAGTTTACTGAGTATCTGTATTTGTCCATTTCTGTTGCTTATAACAATACCTGAAACTGGGTAATTTATAAAGAATAGAGACTTATTTTGCTTACAGTTCTGGGACTGCTGCATCTGGCATGGGCCTCAGGCTGCTTCTACTCATGATGGAAAATGGCAGGCCAGCCTGTGGTTACAAGCAGATCACATGGCAAGAGGAAGCAAGAGAGAAGTGCCAGGGTCCTTTAAACAACCTGCTCTCGTGGGAACTAATAGAGTGAGAAGTCAGTCACTACCCTCCACAGGGCATTAATCTATTCATCAGGGATACACATGCATAACCCAAACTGCTCCCAACATTGCCAAGTTGGGGATCAGATTTTGACATGAGCTTTGGGGGCACAACACATCCAAACTCTATCAGTACCAGACACTGTTGTCAGTACTGGGGATATGACAATGAACAAAACGGGCAACATCTCTGCTTTTGAGGAGCTTATATTTTACTGGGAATTTTTCAGTTTCATGGTAGCCTTCCACTCTTATTCTTATCTTCCATTTGTCTACCTGTGAGATGTTGCCATCTGGATCTCTTTCTGGCCCCTGGACCTCAGGATATGTAACATCAGATATACTATCTCAGTCCCGTATCTGCTCATGTTCTTAAGTCCCTGTTTTGATTAAGAGGTCTGTCGTTTTCCTAATAATTGAGAGTTGACTCAACTTTGTTTTTCACCCTCATTTTGATCATGTCAGTTCAGTTCAGTTTTCAAGTCCTATAGTATCTCTGAAATACGTCTTCTTTTAAAAATTCTTTACCTGCTGCCTAAATTCTTCATATCACTCTCTCGTCATCTTATATCATTTGTCTCTTGCTCTTTCAAACTGTTTTATATAGTAATATCTGATTTATCTTCCTAATCATACTATTCCACCACTCAAACCAATTATTTGCTTCACACTAGCTACAGATTAAATTAAATTTTTTAGCCTTATCTTTCATGATTTGGATGTTTTGTTTCACTTTTTTATAGTTTCCTTTTCCAATCTTTAGTATGTGGCATGAACTACATTTACTTGTCCCTTTACCCACAGCTCCAGGTCTTTAAATTCCAACACAGTGTTATGTTCCATTTTATATAACAATATTTCCATGAAACCGCTCCCTGATTTTTCCTATTCTGAAATATCATCTCTCTCAGAGCATTTTATTTCAGTATTTCTTATGGTAATTATTTCTTTTATTATTCATTTATATGTGTATTGTTTAGTGACTATTGAGACTAAGTTCTGTGTTGGGTTCATCTTTGTATTCCCTCAAGTGCCTGATAGAGGTGTTGAACTTGGTAGATTGTCACTAAGATATGTTAGATAAATGGATAAAATATGACTTTAACAACAACAAAAAATCTTTTTGGTTTCTAAAGGAGTAAGTTACATTTACCTGAACAGTTAACTTATATGGGTATTACTAATGATAAAGTGAAAGAAGGTATGGGCCATGTGGTCAGTGCATCTTTGATAGATAAGGATGCCAAGAATCTTTTCCACTTGCCAAGGATAAAGGTAGTTAGGGGCAGTAAAAACCAAATAATTTAGGTTGTTGCTATGTGGTACCCACTTAAAATCTAAAGCGACTAGCCTTTTGTTTTGTTTTTGCTTCAACACAATAACGTATACTGTAAAAATAAGTTAATTTTCAGTATTATACATAGAGAACTAGAACCTTATCCATGACCATTAAAAGGGATTTTATGTTTTTGAAGAAAGTGTTTTACACAGGTTTAATGGAAAACACAGTTACTTAGAATACCAACAGCTGAT
Source organism: Galeopterus variegatus (assembly GCF_000696425.1). Classification (NCBI taxonomy): domain Eukaryota; kingdom Metazoa; phylum Chordata; class Mammalia; order Dermoptera; family Cynocephalidae; genus Galeopterus; species Galeopterus variegatus. The sequence goes on along the minus strand of NW_007726415.1, from coordinate 160,240 downwards.
ATATTCTTTTATATCTTTATTCTGATCCTAAAATTTTGGTATATATTACATATAATTTATTCATAATATAATTACATATGATTATCCTTAATAATTTACATATAATATGTAAGTTTGGTGTATATTATATAGAATTTGTACAGTGTCTTTTTATAATTTTTTCACATCTATTAGAAGAATATTAAATTGTTTTAACAATTACATTATTAATTCAAAGATGTTTCAAAGGGAAGCTTTTAAAAAATTTTTATTGTCAAATAATTTATATATCTATGAAAGGCAAACTTTTATTACAGGAGTTTTATGTTACTTTAATTACCATTCTGAAGAATTGTATTTAAAGAATATTTGAAGAAATGTTATATAATTATATTTTTCTTTTCTTCTTTTCCTTCTTCTCCCTCCTACCCCATATCATTTTTCTTCTTTCTTTAATTCCTTCTCCTCTTTTGCCTATCCTTTTCATCTTACTTCTTCCTCTCCCCTTCTCTTTCTCCATCCTCTCCCTTGTCATCTTGTCCTTCTTCCACCTTCTTCCTCTAACCTTATTTGGATTAGTTCGAATCAGTTTTTAGACCTAGACTGGAGATTCAGACTTCAGACTCTGTGTGTGTGTGTGGTATAAACGTTAAATTTTAAACCTCCAGATTTGATAATGCAGAGAGGTGTGGTTAAAGAATATTCACCTAGTCCTAGTAGTTCTGATTTTTGTTTCCTGAGATTGAAAGTTTTCCTAATTTCTGCTGCTTCAATAAGGCTGGCTTCAAGGAGAAGGATGTTGCTCTACTGTTTGTTTTACTTAATATCGCAAAGAATAGTTGAGATTAGGTTGAACCGTATTTTTAAAAACTGCTCTAAAGCTAAAAGATAATAAGAGAAAATGCACAGATATGTGCAACTGTATAATGAGATTTATAAGGTATAATTCATTCATCATAAGTTGAAGTTTTCTAGAGAAATGTTCCTGCCTGTTTAACAGATTCTATCTTTGTGTCAGAGTAACCAACCATCTGAAAGCCCAGACTCAAGAATAGAAGGACAGAGATTTAGGAGTTTCCATTCCCACATGTTTAAGGCCTGGTCCCCCTTTCAGGTTCAAGGGTCTTTCTTGGATATATGACAGTGAGATTGTCAACTTTTTTCAGGGCGGGCTACCTCCTACCCAGTGGAATATTGCCTTACCCTTTGTGATTAATGGTATAACCATAACAGAGATGATGAGGCCACATGTAGAGGGGGGAAATGTCTTTCTATTTTTTTATCTTTCTTTTTTGTTTGTTTTCGTGTTTGCTTATGTGATCCTACATGTGTTTTACCACGTATTGAAGAAAATATTATTTTGGATGGTATTTTCTTTATATTTATGAGGTAAAAATAATTGTTTCTATTAAAGAATATCAATTTAGTAACCATCCATTAATATATACTTTGAAAATAGTTTAAAAGCAGTGATTCTGAATAAATACATTTGTTTATTAGAATATGTTCTTTTTTTGTTACAAATCCCAATTATTTTTATACGAATTCCATTACCTCTCCTCCAGAAATTCTGATTTGTTAGAATTGGGGTGAGATCCATGTAGAATTTGCCAAATGTGCTGAATTATTTGAATTTCAGTGAAACTTGTTAGAAATACAGATTCTTGGAATTACTATTTTCATGTTAGGTATATGTGTTTTTAACAAATGTAGTGATTTCTCTTATCAGACAATTTTAGGAAATGGTGGTTTAAAGAGTATAAGTAAGTATAAGTAAGTGATTTTTCTTATTAGACAATTTTAGGAAATGGTTTAAAGAGTTTAAATTAGAGAGAAGTGAATAACCAAGTGAAATTGTCATTAACCAATAAAAAGCAATTTAACCCATTTGTTATCACTTTTTCTTTTTTGTCCTTTTGCTGTTTTCTTATGAAAACATATTCTCATTTGTAATAGGTCTTAATGTACAATGACGCTAAGGGGTGTTAGTAAAAGCAGGGCCAAGAAATGATGTGGATTCAAAAAGCCTTCTGTATATATTTTTTATAAACCTTGAAAATCATAAGTATTTGATTTTACTCTTTTTCGTTTAAGGTTAACTCACTCTCTTATTTTTTCCTTTCTTTAATTTTCTAGATATCCTAGCTAAGTTGTTATTGTCCTTCTTAACTAGGAACTAGGAGTTTATAGGCCTTTCATAAGGAAATTTTTATATTAAAACTTTTGCTATCCTATTTGCACCATTTACCAGCTGTTTGACGTTGTGAAAATAGATGTAAACTATAGGCATTTATTTGTGTCTATTCTTTTTAGAAATTTTAATTTTCTAAACAATTTACTCCTAAATATAAAGGTTGTGTCTCCTGTATTATCTAGATTACATTCTGATTGAATATTTTCAAACTCAGTCAAGGTAACATTTGCAAATTATAATTCTTATACATGTGAAATTCTATAAGATTTTTTAAAAATTTATTTGAAGATCAGTTTTTATAGCGTTTTCTTGGTAATTTGTAATATTTAGAAACAGTGTAAAATGACTAAAGATTTTCTTCTTCTGACTTTAGTCAGGGCTAACATACGTTGCTTTCTGATTAAGTGAAAGACTCAGTTTGCGATAAATTAAAGATTACCTAGAATGAAACAAACTAAAAAAGGATGTGTTTTAGGCATTTAAATTGTTTGACCTGGCTTTTTTTCTATTTCAGGAACTCTGTTGTTTTGTATTGCTGTCTTCTCTGAGTTATTCTGTGTACTATATTGATTTTCTAAAGTGAAATGAAGTTGAATTTTGTTCAAGTATTTCAGTACCTTGAAAAAACTAACATTTTAGTACCTTGAAATAACTAATATTGTAGTGATTGAGAATTACTGTTGTAGCTTTATATTTCTCTTAGTATATATGAAATAATTGAGTAGTGCATTTAAATAATCTGTAGAACAAAACTTGTATTTTACATATTTTTTGAGGGGGAGGAACTAGTCTAATTTTCCCCCTTTAACTTCTCATGGCACACTTATTCAAATCATTTGTATTTTTCTATATTTTAGAAAAAATATTCTGTATTCTCTGCTTTTGGCTATTAATTCTTAGGAGATGAATGGTTGGATCCACAAATTGTTATGTAACTTAAATCATCTCTTATCAAAATAGACACTTAAAATGCTTTTTTGTTGATATCAGTAAGTGTAAAGTGGGAACTCAATATGAACTCATTCTGGATGCTTGATGAATATTCACACATTATTAAGTTAAAAGTATATAACTGTTGCTGTATTTAATAAATCTAAATTGTATAATTGAAACCACCTAAATCTTATAATAAATATTATAAATGTTGTTCCTTTGACAAGTCTTTTCTGACCATGCAATCCAAAGCAGAATCCTGTTGTTCTTTTTCAGCTTATGCTGTTCTTTTTTTCCCACTGTAGTCATCATGATTCGTGATTCTATATGTGTTTAATTATCTTATGTATGTCCCTTTTACTAGATCATAAATTCCAGGAGAACTGGACCTATGATCTGTCTGGTTAGCCTTGGATATCTGTAGTGCCTGACACAATGTAAATGTTATTAAATGAATGAACACAATATAATTGTACTTCCATGGTTTTGGATCTTGGTATAATGGAAGGAGTATCAGTCTGGGATTCAAGGGGCACTAGCTCTGTCTACAGTTATTCTTATTCTTTTTTTTTTTTTTTAATCAGGTGATCGGCAATGGGTGTGCTCTTCATTTCAGGTCAATCCTGAAAGACAATTACCATCATTTCACATACAGATTTATTCTTTATGAGCCATTTCTTTCATCTGTGAAATAGAAATGGGAGAGGGGAACTTGAGAAAGTAGTAGTGCATGGTCATTAATAGTCCCTAGAGTATTTTATCATAAGGTTTTACGAATGTTATGATTGCATTTTTGCCAGTAATACATTACATATTGATATCCTTAATTTTTTTATTTAAGTGGTACATGATCAGCATTGTCCACATTTACAATCGATGGAGGAACAGTGAAATTCGGTGTTACGTTAATGGACAACTGGTATCCTATGGTGATATGGCTTGGCATGTTAACACAAATGATGTAAGATTTTTATTTTTTAATCTGTGTTTTGCTGTATTTGAGAGTATGATCTATAACTATAACACGAATTGAATAATAAAATAGTTTGGTAGAAACTTATGAATTTTACTTTGAAAGTTTACACTTTTTATTAAGTGAGTCTTTAAGTCTGAAATTTAATAAAATAAAATTGCTAAAAGACATGATTGGTGATGCAAAAAAAGGAAAATTACTTGGCTTAATTTTTAAGTATTTTAGGTCAAAAAACAATGCACTATTCTATTCTTTCCAGAATCTCAAGCATTAAAAAATGTGTTTAACCCCTTATTTGGGTGCAGAAAGAAGACCTTAAACAGAATGAATAAGTATAACATATAGTCATTATTATTAATTATATAGTGATAAATGCCATGGGAAAATAAAGTGGGGAACAAGTGTAGAAAGTATAGGCGTAGGAAAGGGAGAAGCCAAATTGTCCAAAGATGATTTTAATGAGAAGAGGAAGCAAGCCATGTGGATATATTTAGGGGACATATCCCATTTACTGGGAACAGTGATTGCAAAGACTTTGAGGCAGAATTGGAAAGTTCAAGGAACAAGGCAGCTAATTTGTCCAGAGCAGAGGGAAAATAGGGTTAAGAGATAAGGTGAGGCAGGTAGGGCCTCATAAGGAAACAATGCCTGGGTGCCTGGGCTTTCCCATCTTACCCAGCTTCAAAATCTTTAGAAGGTTTTGAACAGGTAAGTGATGTCTGCTTGTATTTAAAAATCATCAGTCTTCCCACAGAACAGAGAATATTCTAAAGGGAAATGACTCCAGAGGCAGGGAAATAACTTTGATGACTTATTACAGCAATAACAAAGAGATATTAGTTTCTACCAGCATGTTAGCAGTGGAAGAGGTGACACAGCTGGGTTCTAGTTAGAGGACACCTAGAGTTAAAACCTCAAGGGCTCTTATTATTTCTCTACTTTGGGCTCTCCCTTGTCTCCACTCTGGCCTGTTAGAGCCAAAGTAAAAGATGTGTTTTAATCCCAAAAGTACCTCCAAGCCCGATAATACACAAACTTCTTAGCATACCTGGTTTTATAATAACCTGCCTCTTTTTAACAAAATTCACTTCTTAATTTTGTCTGCATTTGTCTAGACTTTAATCTTCCGAAGGGCAAGGATTGGCTTTTGTCCTGTCTTGTATTCTCTTAAATAGTCCATAGTTTGTCCCCTAAATCAGGGGTTGGCAGATTATACCCTATAGGCCAAATCTGATCCTCAATGTGTTTTGGTTTAGTATGACCTGGGAGCTAAGAATTTTGGTTTTTATATTTTTAAAGATTTTTTTTTAAGACAAAATCAAAGAAGACTATGTGACAGAAACCATGTGTGGCTTGTAAAACTTAAAGTATTTCCCATCTGTTCCTTTATAGGAAAAATTGCTTTTTCTTCCCTGGAAACTCATAGTTGAGCAACAGTTAATAAATATTTAAGAAAATGATTTTATCAGAGTTAGTATACACAGACGAAATTTTGTTTCTTATGTACCTCTAGAGGGTAAAGTCTTTTTGTTACAGGGTGGAAGAAACTCCAGTGATTTTTTTAACTGTTATTAGCTGATAAGACAGTATATTGAAATGAAAAGACTTAGATTTTTGAGTTATTTGTAATAGTGCTCCAAGAAATGGAGAAGCCTGAAGAATAACACACACATACACATATACACACACACACACACATATATACTTTATGCAGTCAATTCTTAAGTTTCTATACTTTTAATTAAAGATTGACTATTTAATGGGGACGATTTTCTGTCTTTGTACCCCATTCACAATTTTTTTATTTTATTGAGGCACCAAAGGGATTCCATACATTTATAGTGTCTTGCTTATTAGTGAGAATGTGTAGAATAGCCTGTGGGGGTTGACGGAGGAAACTGAGCAGTGATGGCTTTCACTGGTCTGAATGGTTGAGGTTTAAGTACAAGCAGGAAGGGTCTCCTTAAGCTTGGCTTAAATGCTGAATTCTCCAAATGGAGAGCACTGTACCATCTGCTTTAGGCAGCAGATTTTAGTGATCATTGTTTATTTGATTCTGTATAATGCCTACTCATATAAGAGAAAGAACGATTTTCTTTGTGTCTTTGACTTAGTGTGGAGGGATAGAGGAATTGCTCCATAATAGAAAATTAAAGTAGAGGGCTGGCCCCATGGCTCACTCAGGAGAGTGCGGCGCTGGTAGTGCCAAGGCTGTGGGTTCGGATCCTATACAGGGATGGAGGGTGCACTCACTGGCTGAGGGTGGTGTGGATGACGCCATTGGATTAAAGATTTAAATATACACTCTGAAACAATAAAACTTATTAAAGAAAACATAGGAGAAATACTTCAGCAACGCTTTTATTATTTATATATTCAATAACGTTTTAATTGATGCTTTCTTTGTTATTAGTGTTTGTTATAAGTCATATAGTGTCATTTGTTACAGTGCATAAGTGCTTTAAGATATTCATGATAATGAAGGCAGATGTCCTTAAATAGTTTGTCATTAAAAGTAATATGTTTGGTTTTTTTATGACTTCTTAAAAATAGAGCTATGACAAGTGCTTTCTCGGATCTTCAGAAACTGCTGATGCAAATAGGGTATTCTGTGGTCAACTCGGTGCCGTGTATGTGTTCAGTGAAGCACTCAACCCAGCACAGATATTTGCAATTCATCAGTTAGGACCTGGATATAAGGTAATCCTAACTATCTTATTATAGATTCTGTGGAAAGTTTTAGATGTAAAATGTGAAATCTAATATCCAATGAAAATCTTTCTTCACTATTTCTTAAGAGTCATCTCTGTTTTTTGGAACTCAATCGTTATTATATGTTTCTTTTTGTTTCAAAGGTGCTTTTGCTCAACTATTGCCCCCCCCCCATTAACTTTCTTATTCTTTTTTATTTTTCTAATGTTGATGGCATGCCTTTTGTTAACAATTCTGAAATAATAAATCTTATAAAACTGTATTGCCTAATGTGCTATTTGAAATTTCAAATTTTGAATTATATATGTTATATTATGAACATATGAGATAACTTCTTGTTAATATTGAAAGTAATTTGGAAAGAATTATTAGAGATTTACAAGGAAGCTAGTATAAAATGTTACTTGTGGCTGAAATCCAATTTTAGCTTCTACTTTTGCTTATCCTTTGCAATAGGTAGTAAGGAAGTGGGTATAGTAATGAATGTCCTAATTTAGCAAAACCAATTATTTAATATGATGTCATATTCTTCCTGGTGTTTTTAAACTTTCAAAACAAAGACTTATTTAGGCAAGATAGAGCATTCACATATACGAATTAGTTTTCAATTTGCAGTGTACCTGGCTAGGAAAATAGAAGTATATAAAGATTTTGTTTAAGTCACGTTGGAAATTGTGAAATCCCAAACTATTTGGAGCTGAAAGATAATTATACATTTTAAGTCAAAGGTTTATAATTCTGAAGGAGTACATGTCTTGTGTGGAAGTGCTGTTTTTTTAGTTTTGTTTTTTTAAAAATTGCTTAGTGTTTAAATAATTAATGTGGTGATTGCGTTACCATAAAGAAGTACTAAACATTAAAAATATTCCTCCTTTTGCCTTTGTGTTTTTGCATTGACATTTCTGTTTTTGCTTTTATGTATATATGAATATATATGTTGTATATTGAGTTTGAATTTATCCTTATTAAAAGATCTTTCTGTTCTCAGTGATTTTAATAATCGTAATAATATTGAATAACAATAGTGCTGCTATTTTTAGTCAAGGTGACTCTACTTGCTACCATCTTTTGTCTGTATCATTTTATTGGTTTTACTAGCTCTAGAAATGCATTTGTGCTTGTACAGCCACTTTTTCTCTCACGAGTCTTTTTGTTGGGTTTGAGTCCTGGTTCTGCCATGTGTTGACCATGCATAGGAATGGTTCTATAATTTACATTTTGGGATTAATATTCTGCATGCCTTCCTTTCCTATTAATTTGCCTTGTTTTATAAAATATGTGAAGTGGCTTTTCAGTCATTGATAGAATGATATTAAATAGAGTGACAAAGAAATGAATTTTTTTTTTAAATTTTATTTTTTAAAGAAAATGTAATTTATTTTTTTTACATTCTAGGATGTTGTTGTGGAGCAGTTGGGAGGGAGGGAGAGAGGGGAAAAGGGACTGAAATGTGGTGGGAAAAGGAGGAAGGAGGAGGAGAGGGATTGAGGCCTGTAGCACCCCCTCATTCCCACAGGGGAGACTGGGGGACTTCCAGCGGTGGTTTGTTCATTGCCGGGCTTGGTGTAGATGTCAGGGGGGTGTAGCAAAAGCGCTTGCCCCCACCACCCCAGCTTGGGAACCCAGGGCCCTTCTTGCTGTGGCTTGGTGGTTGTCACCGGGCTGGCCGCAGGTGTTGGGGGTTGTGGCCAAGGCCCTTGGCCCCCCATCACCCCAGCTTGGGAGAGCCTGGGGCGCTTCCTGAGGCGGATCGGTGGTTGTCGCTGGGGTGGTTGCACATGTCAGGGGTGTGTGACTGAGGCCTTCGGCCCCCAACCTCGGGACTGGTTGTGGGTGTTGGGGGGTGTTGCTGAGGCCCCTGTCCCTTCCCCCTCTCTGGCTTTGTAGCCCAGGGGACTTCCAGTCCTTCTAGGTGTTATATGTATTCTTTGTTGAAATGAGACCTTTACTAGTTAATATCAAACTTTGTCTCTGGTTGCAGGTACTTTTTTTCTTTCAGTTCTCTGTTGGATTATTTACTGTTCTCACCACTTAAACTCTGCCCTGGAACTAATTTTTTGTCCTTTACTTACTTCTAAAGTGGGTGAACTTTCTGTGGGGATCAGTACTTGAGCTATGTGGTTGAGCTAAATTTCTGCTTTGCTGCTGATTCCATGAGGAAGGCTTTTTGTGTAGCTTAGGTTTTAATTATAACATTATGGGTACTTCTGGATCTAGTGAAATCCAGTGTACCTGGGTTGTGTAGAAACTCTGGTCTGGGCCTGAGATTTTTCATCAAGCTGCACCCCATGCAATTCTATATTCCTGACCAGTCTCTTCTGACTGGTCTATGCTGATTGTAGTGCACATCAGCTGCCCTTGCTGCGCCCCAGTCTTCTCTCAGTGGGCCCGTGTAAAGTAAGGCAAATCATAACTAAAGCCAAAATGTTTCATTATTTTAGTTATACTAAGTTTCCATTTATATTGTCAGAGCTAGGGCTCAGACCCTTCAAACCCATTGCACAGACTAAGTCACCAGACCCCTCACATGCCAGGCTGGGTCCCCAGAGCCCTCACATGCAGGTCCATGCTAGGTAATTGGGAAAGATCCCAGGAGCTGTTGGCAGATGACACAAGCTCAGTCCTCAGCAATGGCAAGCAGCAGCTTACAGGTCTGTTGGTGGTGGTGGCCTCATCGAAAGTCCTAGGGGCACTGGCAGCAACAGCTTGCAGCAACAGCCTCCAACAGCAGTGGTGGCCTTCCTGTGGTCCCCCAGGCTCATCCGGGGGGCAGGGAGCACTGTGGAGCAGAGCCACTCATCCTTTATACTGTCCATAACCAAGGACACCTGGGTGCACATGCGCAATACACTAGACGATAACCAAGAAATACCTGAGCGCACGTGCCTATTTACATCAAATGCTCAGCAAGATTCTGAACATCTGAGGGGCCCTGACCATTTTCCTATATTTTCCCAACAGCTAGTCTCCCCCACTGCCCATGCTGCAAACACTTCCCATGGGACGGGCCATGCACCGGTCCCTTGCAATGACTCGCCATCCTCTGAGTGGCTTCTTTTTTTCAGTTGTGGCTCCTCACTCCTGTGTGGGTCCACAGAAGCCCTATTCATGGTCTTGCTGGCCTGGGGGCCACCAAGGCCATCTTCTCCCCTGCCGCCTCCAAGCAATTTCATCCGAAGGGCACAGCTGTTGGCTTTTGCCAGCTCCTGCTCTGTGCATTCAGCAGTTCCAGCCTGGAAGTGGCTGGGCTCGAAATGGTCAGAGAGGTTTTTTTCTTTCTCTCATCATAGCTTCTCTCACCTTCATGAACTCCATGGGTTTCTCCTCCTCTTCTCTTGAGCTCTAGTAGCCCTAGCTTGGCTATCGTTGCTCTTTTTTATAGTTGTAAATTCGTTGATTTGTGGAAGAGAGTGACGCTGCGGACTGTCTGTTTTGATGTCTTGACCAGAAGTCTCCAAATGAAATATTAAAAAAGGGTAGAAAATCAAGAAAATACAAATACAGATGTGCAAAACCTAATTCTTATATAATTGCTAAAGTGAATTTCAGAATTAATGGGAGCTTCCTGGCAGCAAGGAGGAAAAAGGGCTGAATATAAGCGGTTACATACTATTTTCCTTTAACTCTTGTTTAGTCATAGTTCTGTAAGTACCTATATATTTAAGGTTTATCACATTTCCTTGTATTGGTGTGTTTTGAGTACCTAAAGCTCGTTAAAAAGTGAGATTCCTCAGGAAGGGCTCATGGAAATAATATTTCTGGCATTTTGATATTAGTTTATAAAGGGGCTTTATATTTGAAAGTCATTTTTCTTGTCTATAAAATCCTTGACAAACTTTTGCTTTCTTTGGACATCCTAAATATGTATCTAATTTTCTTCTGGCATGAGGTATTGGTGTTGAAAGGGTGATGACAATCTAATAATATCCTTTCTGTTATAGGACATTTGCTTTTTTTAGACATTCAAAGGATTTTTTCCCTTTTTCTTTAAATCAAGTAATTTTGCTAGATATGTCTTTGTTATGGTCATTCTGAGTTAATTTCTTAGGTATGTGGTGTGCACTTTCAGATGTACTTTTGCATCTTTATATATTTCAGGAAAGTTTTCTCATACTGTTTATTATTTATTCTGTTTTCTTGCTTTGATTTTCTTCTTTAGAGACTTGACTATAAATTTTTGATCTACTTTGCTTATCATTTATATTTCTCTTAAATTACTTCTTTCATCTCACTTTCTCTTCATTGTTTATCTTGTCCTTTATTTTTTCTCATTTTAAAATTTAAAAATAAAATAATTTACAGAAAAGTTATAAAGACATTAACCAAGCAGTTGTTTTTCCTGCAACATTTGAGAGTAAGTTCTGACATGATGCCCCATCATCCCTGAATGTTATAATTCCTAAAAGCAAGAACATTCTTTTACGTAATTATTATTTAACATAAAATCAGAAGGTTAAGCATCTAATCCTCAGAACCTGTTAAATTTTTGCTAATTATCTCAGAATGTCCTTCATAGGAAAAAGATCAAATTCACTGTGTTTACATTATAATGTATCTTTAGTCTGCTGATTGGAAGTTTCTCAGTTGTTTCTTCATCTTCCATGTGGATACCATCTTTACCTGAGGCAGGTTTTAGCATCCTTTGCTGGCTGTCTCTCACCTTTCATGGGTGCCCTCTTAACCCTTGCTCAGCACTAGCTCTCCACATTGGGTCAGGCTCTTAAGCTGGAACTCTGACACTCCATGCCCGCTACCTCCACTAGGCAGATGTGCTCCCATCTTGCTGGTGTTCTGCCTCCCTGGCCGGGCTGCTTCATTGTGTTGATGTAGTCCTTACCTTCCTCAGGTAGCCCTCCTGTAAGAATGCCCTCCTCCAACCACTTAGGCTCCAACACGCCAAGGCATACCCCAAATGAATGCTTTCCAAACCATACTCTAGGTCAAGCTTCCTCCCCTGGGCCAGGCTCTTTGGCTGATGCCCTTCTCATCCTGTTGAGGCTCTGACTCTTCACACAGAGAATCTCTTTTATGTAGACATCCTCCTTACCATGCACATATGTGGAAACTTTATACCAGGGCACAATCCATTTCTCTCTTCTTGTCCTTTCAGGTGGATGCCTGACCACTTTCTTAGAATTCTGACATCCTGAATTGGGTAGCCCTTTTAGGGATGCTTTCCTACCCTGTTGATGCTGGCATCCTGCAGCGAATTGCCTTTTCTCCACCTTTATTCCCCCAAACCAATGTGATTGTCCTTATCATCCTGCTTGCCTTTGGCACACCATGCTAAGGAGCATTCCTATGTGGATACCTTCTGTTTGGGCTCTATCTTCCCTTTGCAGGGATCCATTCCTTATTCAGCTCAGGCTCTGGCTTCCATGCCCAGATAGCCATCCTCCTCACCTCTCTGGGCTTTGATACTATGTTGCTCACCCATATAGATATACTTCTCATTTAGCTGAGGGCTCTGCCACCCTACTGGCCACTGCAACTTCTCCCCTCTACCACTAAAGCAGGCTCTTACCTTGCTTAGTACTACCTGGTAGCTTTATGAATTTTTCAGGAAGGGAAGGGGAATAGGAAGAGTAAAAGAGCTTCATTTGTTTGTTTAAAAAATTTTTTAGGACCGGACCGGTGGTGCACTGGAGAGTGCGCCGCTTGGGAGCGCGGTGGCGCTCCCGCCGAGGGTTTGGATCCCATGTGGAGACCGGTTCCCGCTCACTGGCTGAGCGCGGTGCGGGTGCAACACCAAGGGTTGCGATCCCATTACCGGTCAGTAAAAAAGACAAAAAGGAAAAAAAAAATTTTTTAAAATGGCTTTATTGAGGTATTAATTCATATACATACAGTACATCCATTATAAAAAAGCTGGATTTTGATGGCCACTGTGTTGAATCTGTACATCAATTTGGGGGAATATTACCCCCTTAACAATATTGTCTTCCAATCCATGAATACAGGATGTCTTTACTGGATCTTCATAACTTTTTAAATGATGTTTTGTAGGTTTTGGTGTACAAATCTTGGACTTTTTTAAAATTAAATTTATTCTTTAGTATTATTTTTGATGCTGTTGTAAATGAAATTGTACTCTAAATTTCATGTTCAGATTTATCTTTGCTAGTGTATAGAAATACACTTAAGTTTTGTGTATTCATTCTGTATACTGCAATCTTGCTGAACTTGTTTATTAACACTAATACTTTTCTTTTGGATTCATTAGGATTTTCTATATATGAGAGTATGTCATCTGTGAATAGAGACAATTTTACTTCTTTCTTTCCAATCTGAATGCTTTTTCTTTCTTTCTTTTTTTGACTAATTACCTCAGGTAGAACGTCCAAGTATAATATTGAGTAGAAATGTATAAATCTGGTATCCTTGTCTTGTTCCTGATTTTAATGGGAAAGCTTTTAGTCTTTTAACATTAAATGTGTTGTTATCTGGGGGGGGGGGGGGGTTCATAGATTTTTTAAAAAATCAGATTGAGGAAATTCTGTTCTATTCCTGGTTTGTTGAGTGCTTTTTATGATTGAAAGGTGTTGAATTTTGTCACATATTTTTTCTGCATCTATTGAGATGATAATACTAATATGTTAATGAGTTAAGGTACAGGTTTGTCAGTTTTGTTGATCTTTCCTAAGAATCAGCTTTTGGTTTCATTGTTTTTTGCGATTTTTTTTCTTTAATCCGTTAATTTCTCCTGTAATCCTTATTATTTTTTCCCTTCTACTTGTTTTAGGTTTAGTTTGCTCTTTTGTTTACCAGTGTCGTAGGTGACATATTTGGTTGTTGATTTGAAGTCTTCTTTTTTAATACAAACATTTACAGGTATAAATTTATCTCCAAGTGCTGCCTTAGCTGCTTATGTTTTGGTATTTGTGTATTTATTTTTATTCACCTCAAAATATTTTATAATTTCCCTTTTGATTATTTCTTCTTTGGCACATTGTTTATTTAGGAATATGTTTATTTTCACATATTTGTGAATTTCCCAAATTCCTTTCTGTTATTGATTTCTAATTTCATTCCAATTTGGCTAGAGAATATACTTTGTATTATATCTATACTTGTAAATTTATTCAGGTTGGTTTTATGGCCTAACATTGGTCTCTCTAGGGGAATGTTTCATGTGTACCTGAGAAGAATGTATATTCTGCTGTTGTTGGGTAGTATGTTCTAGCAATATCTGTTAAGTCTCCTTGGTTTTTGTTCAAGTCTTATGTTTCCTTGTTGATCTTCTGCCTAGTTGTTCTATCCATTATTGAAAGTTGGGTATTGAAGTGTCCAACTGTTATTGCTAAGTTACCTATTTCCATCTTCATTTTTGTCAGGATTTTCTTCATGTATTTTGGTGCTCCATTCTCAGGTGCACATATGTTTATGATTGCTACATCTTTATAATGTTATATCTTCCTTTTATCATTATAAAATGTCCTTTTTATCTCTAGTAAAATGTATTTTGTTTTAAAGACTATTTGTCTAATATTAGTACAACCACTCCAGTTATCTTGTTATTTCTTGATATTTTTTCCATTCCATTTACTTTAAATCTGTTTGTTTCTTTGAATCTGGTGTCACCTATAGACACTATATTACTGGATCTTGTTTTTGCCTTTTGATTTGATTGTTTATTGCATTCACCTTTAATATTATTAACAATATAGTTGGATTTACATCTGTCATTTTACTTTTTGTTAGCTGTAGTGTCTCATGTTTTTTTTATTCCTTTATTTCTCTTTTACTAGTTTCTTTTGCATTAAGTGAGCATTTTCTAATGTAACATTTTCACTTTAACTGTTTTTTAACTCTATTTTTTTTTCTCTTATTTCCATAGTGATTGCTCTAGGGCTTGCTGTGTACATCTTAATTTACCAGAATTAGCTTCAGATTTATACTAATTTAATTCTAGTGAGTTATAGAAATGTTATATCTATATAGCTCTGCTATGTTTTTCCCCTTTTTTATGATGTTCTATACATATTACATCTATAAATGTTATGAATCCAGAATTACATTATTATAATTATTATAGTCTGTTTTCTCCTGAAAGTTCAATGTATTATTGTGTTTGTTGTTTCTTTCTTTTCTCCCACTTATGTGTGAGGACATGTGGTATTTCTCTTTCTGTGCCTGTCTTATTTCACTGTTTTCTCCATGTTCATCTATATTGCTGCAAATAGCAAGATTTCATTCTTTTTTATGACTGAATCCTTTGTTATTTTTTTATAAGGTGGCTAGTAACAAATTATTTCAGTTTTTGTTTAACTGAGAGTATGTTTTATTTTGTTTTCAGATTTGAAAGATGAATTTTGTAGATATAACTTCTTGGTTGAAATTTTTTCTTTGAAGACTTTGAATTTGGTTCCACAGTGTTCTGGCTTCCATTTTTAAAATGAGAAGTTTGCTATTGATGTTATTGGTGTTCTCTAATCAGTGAAGAGTCATTTTTCTTATGCTGCTTTTAAGAGTTTCATCTTATTGGATTGTGTTAGTGTTCTTTTTGAAAAATTCTTTTTTTCTTCAGTGTTTGAAGAAGCTCACATTTGAAGCTGCAGACTAGAGTGTTCTCTATGCAATTTTAAATTATGAATATAAATTCTTTAACAGATATCAGAGTTCACATTATATATTTTTTATTTTAATTTTTTTGTGATTTGATTCTTTCAAGGAATGTATCCATTTCATTTATATGATTTTAATCTTTTTAATTTTTGTGAGGCTTGTTTTATGAACCTGAAGATGTGTCTTTTTTGCTAGTTGTTCCATGTGTTCTTGAAAAAGAATGTATATTGTGCATTTATTACATATAATTTTTATATTCTGTGGTATATATTAAAAGTGCTGCCTTCATATACTACTTTTAGTGTTATTAGCACAGAATATATCCATACCTTCTTATTTTTTTAAATAATTGTTACAGCTTTATTAAAGTCAAATTTACATATCATACAATTCACTCATATTAAATGTACAAGTCAATAATTTTTAGTAAATTTACAGAGTCGTGCAAAAATTACTATAATTTTCAGTATAATCCAATTTTAGAACAATTCTATCACCCCAGAAGGATCCTACATGTCTGTTTATAATCTTTCCTCATTCTCATCCCTCTCCTGTTCATACCATTTTATATAACAATTCTCCTTTTGAAAATCCTTCTAAGATAAATAATTCAATAAATATTCATTTTTATGGTCAAATATGCTTACCATACCTTTATATATAATTTTAAAGACTTGGAAAATAACCTAAGTACCACAAATGGGGAAAAAATAAGAAAATAATTAGATTTAGTTAATGGATCATGTGTTTATAGTCATTGAAATTACTTTATAAATATTTTTAAGGGGAAGACTCTTTCCTGTAAAAGTACTCTATTGTAAATTTTTTTAAACCTAAAATTGTTATAATTTATTATGATGTGAACTTGTTTCAGTCCTACAAACCAAACTAGGGCATTATGGTCTTTTCGTCATGGACTCAAAAAATTAAGACCAATTTTTTTCCCAAATAAGGATAGGTTTTATTAGACATCTTACATTACATTTCCACAAAAAGATTTTAAAACTTCCAAGAAAGTATGTTAAAACTTGTTACTTCCAATGCAAGCAATATGAACAAAATGATACAGAGGTTTTGTTCCAGAGAATAGAATATTATAAACATTTCAGCAGTGGTAAAGTGCAGACATGGAAAAGTTATTTACAGTGTTTTACAACACATTTTGCAGTATTTTATTTCAGTCACTATTTTTAGAAAGCAGGTATGCTGAGTTCTTAAGCATCATAATAATAACACTATCCTCCCCATTCAAAAAAGAAGAAAAATGTAAAGATAAGAAGAATCAGTGAAATACTTCAGAATAATTGTTTTTAAAGGACAATAATCATGAGCAAAAGAGAAGTGATACCTTTAGTGTTTTACAAGACTAGTGTCTGTGTATAGAAAGCCAAATTACTTTTCATTTAAATTCATGGAAAATTATAAAAATAAATTATATCAGTAATTATTAGTGTAAGACTTTCAGCTCAAAAAAGATTTTATTACTTGAAAGTTCACTGCTTGGCACAAAACATTTTTTATTTTCATATTTATACTTAATGGTTGGTGTGTTTCTCAAGACAATAAACTCTTTTATAATTGCTATAAATAAAGGAACAGGATCCAACTTCTCTGAACCAACTCCCCCCAAAATATTTGAAGAGATAAAAACTGAACAGTAGTAAGATTTAGCAATAGTGGAAAACAAGAGTTTTATATAATAAAATGGAGTTCAGAGGGAGACCAAAATCAAGGAAGATGAAATAGGGTAGTAAAGAATTAGGAATAGACAATTTTATTCTAAACTCTGAATTTTCCCTGAATAAGGAAAAGTAGTTTTAAAATGACTCATGGAAAAACTAAAATGATTCCATTCAGATGAATTTCCTCATACAGCTTTACAATTAAGAGAATATTTATTAAAGCATTTATGTGCATAGAGGACTATAAAAGGCATTATGGCAGATGCAAAACTGTAAATTGCCTTTTAGGAGTTTATAACCAAGTAAGGGAGAAAGACAGAAAAAACTAAAAAGTGAAGTTTACTGCACTTATGGTATAATCCACAAACAGTAAGTCTTATGTTGTCATGGAGAAGGGTTGTCATTGTAGGAACTGGGAAATTCTTCATTGAAAAGATAGCTTTAAAAATAGCTCATAAAGCTTATAAGATTAGTTTGGAAATCTGTTAAGTGAGATTTGGTTCCATTGTTGGTTAAGAATCTGCTTTTCTCAATTACCTCTCATGAATTCACACAACTGATGAAGCTATGATTTTATATTGAATTTTTTATTGTACTCTTTAACTGGTTTATTTTTCCTATGGTGTTGACAATTAAAATTTGCAAAAAAAATTTTTGAAACCTGTTATTCAATTAGAAATTTTCTCAATTAATTTTAAAAACTCTCAATATGAGTTCTGATTTTGGCCATGATGGAGAAACTAGTACTGGATGTGCCCTGCCATTGTAAATAGTTATAAAACTGGATAAAATATCTGTTTTTTAGACATTTGTCAATACATGTAGCACAGGTCTAAGACCCTTCAGAGCAGGAAAACATTTAAGATGAGTTGCATATTCATTCTGGCTCTCTGGCTGGGGTCAGTGTTTTTATTGAGGCACAAGGAGTTGGAGACCTGGTATAGCAGGGTGGTTCTGCTGAGCTGAGGAAGTTGAGATCAGAATTCAGGGCTGCTGAAACAGGTGGAACTTATGGGACAGGGTACTGAAGAGGAACAAGCTGTTGGGGTAGGAGGCAGAATCTTTGTGAGGGTTCCCTGTGGTTCCTGTGGAGAGGGCCATGTGTTAGGGAACTACATGTGGCCTCTAGGAACATTATAGCTGGCTGTAGCTGAGAGCCAGCAAGAATTTAGAGTCCTCAGAAAATGAATTCAAGAAAATGAATCCAGCCAGTAACCTGAATGAATTGGGAAGTGGATTCTTCCCCAGTTGTCAGTCAGGCCTTCAGGTGAGAATGCTGCCTAGTTGATACCTTGATTTCAGCTATGTGAGATCCTCAACAGATAACCTAGCTAAACTTTCCCCAGATTCTTGATGTAAAGAAATTGTGAGATAATAAATGTGTTAGTTTTAAGCTGCTTTAAGTTTGTTTAAGCTAGTTAAACTAGGGCTGAGCCCATGGTGCACTCGGGAGAGTGCGGCGCTGGGAGCGCGGCAGCACTCCCACCGCAGGTTCGGATCCTATATAGGGATGAACAGTGCGCTCACAGCGCTCACTGGCTGAGTGCGGTGCGGCCGGTCTCAGAAAGGACAAAAAAAAAGCTAGTTAAACTATTTGGTAATTAGATAGGCAGCATACAAAACTAACACAAATACTGAGTGAAACATCTTTAAGCAAAGAAGAGGGGGGAAAAAGACCATTTCAGACATACGAAACTAAGAGTTTACAATCAATAATGACCCACTAAAGTGACTTGTGAAAGATGTACTCAGATAATGAGAAATAAATGAGCCTTCAAGGGTTGTAGATGGAAGAAAGAGTAGCATGCAGAGATAGTAGTAAACATATTATATCTGAGCAAAATTGACTATATGAATAATAGTGATATCTAGTTTACATGATTGAGAAAAAATATATGGTTAAGTACTGGACTACAGTTGCATTTTAGATGAGTGGGTGTCATTATTAGAAATAAGGCATTTTATGGATTTTATTCAGAGGATGACTTTAAGATGAAAATAGATTTTAAATTTCTAGGTTCACCTCAAAAGAATAAAAATGGAGAGTTTAGTGTTCATATAAGTGAGTTATGAAAAGCAAAAAGGAAGAGGAATCTCAAAGAAAAAAATCACAGAAGTAGGGTAAATAAACCAAAATAAGATGACACAAATAAATACAAACATATCAGTTATCACAATAATTATAAATGGGATAAATTTTTCAGTAAAAAGTAAAAGATGTTAAGTCTTAGGTATAATTAAAAATCAAATTATGTGCTATTGATAAAGACAGACTCAAAACATAAATACACAGAAGTGCTGTAAGTAATAAAATGAAAAAAAATGTTATACTAGAGACATAGTGACCCAAACAATTTTGAGTAGCTATTGTAAAAAAAAGATGGTATAGATTTAAGGGCAAAAGCATCATTGCATTATTAGAGACAAAATGAATTACTGCATAATGATAGAAATTTATTCAAGTAAATTTTTAATTTTTTTCCAAATGTTACTTTGTTATATAACTGTGGCATATTGGTGAAAACTAAGAATTTAATATTGGTATATTAGTATTAAACAAACTATGGACTTTGGATTTTATGTGTTTGTCAAATACTGTTTCTACTGTTTGTGTTTTTACCTTTTCCCTGTCAATAGCATGTTCAAAAAAATTATTAAAAGACTTGAATTTTAGTTTCTAATAAGGAGCATTTTTTAAAGCTTGATTTAAAATCTTTATATGATTATTTGCTTTGTTATGTATCATGCTAATAATTTATTTCCTTTAGATCACTAAACATAAAGCAAACGAAAACCCAGTGAACTAAAATCCTTTTGTATGAAATAAATTTCCTGACCTGAACTTGTCATTTGTATGTAATATATATTCCTACAAATATTGCCCAGAAGAAAATTGAAAGCCAAATTTCCCCAGTCTCTGTCTTGCCAAAAACTCTTTGATAACATTTTATTTAGATGTTCATAAGGAGATTATAGGTTTGTAGCTATGTATGTATTGATCATCATGACTAAGCCATAATGGTTAGATTTCTTTTAGCTTTTTTGTGAGTAGAAACTAACTTTGTTTAGAAGTGTACTGTTAACTGCCTAGACCAGGATCTTTATAATCTTGTCTTGGTACTTAAGTACTGAACTGCTATAGTTTCTTTTAATTAGCTGTGCAAGCATTAAATAAATTACAAACCCAGATCACCTAATATAAAAAATTTTCTTCTGACAAACTAACCATTCCTTTTCTCAATAATATTTTTAAGCATGAATAAAATTATTTCTGAAATGAGACTTGTAAAGTACTTAGTATAATACAGGATTCAATAAATATTAGCGGTTATATTCTGTAACTATTAAAAAAAAGAAAATTCATAATATTTTCCTTTCAGAGATTTACTTCTTTTTTTTTTTTTGTCTTTTTCCGTGTCCGGCAACGGATCGCAACCCTCAGTGTCGCCCCCGTACCGGACCGGGACCGGCAACGGGATTGCAACCCTCGGTGTTGCTCCCGCGCCTCGCTCAGCCAGTGAGCAGGAACCGGTCTGTATGTGGGATCTGAACCCTCGGGCGGGAGCGCCGCCGTGCTTCCCAAGCGGCGCACTATCCAGTGCGCCACTGGGCTGGCCCCAGAGATTTACTTCTAAAGCAACTTGTAGTCAGCTACAGTGTTACAAGTTTAGTGGCATAAAACAATAGGTTAGAGTCATTTTGAAATTTCTAAGATGCTCTTGAAATTCCACTGGAATTGTAGATGGTATCCCATGGTAAACTGAAATATGTGCCTCCTTTGACTGTACCCTGAAAATGGACCCATAAAAGTATATTTTTGATATTTCATATTAAGAAATGTTTTTTGTTTTTGTTATAGGATCAGTGACCTGTATATTTTCCAAGTCATATTATATGTTAATTGATTCATAATGATTACTGAAACTCTGTAGAATCCTATAGTCACCTAAAGAAGAATATTTATAGTATTTTTTTAATTCACTGTATTTCTTCCAGTGTTTACTTTTAAAGTCACTTACTAATTTGAGGTATCCTTTTGACACTTTGGAGTTAATGCTCAGTCAATGTTAGTCATTATTATTATTTTAAGGAAATATTATTATATTAAATACCTTTTAAAATTGATAAAAATACCATTAAAATTGATAATACATGACATATAGTAAACAATAAATAATGAATGATATATATAATACATATATAACCTTTGCACATGAGTATATGAAAAAAAATGAACTTTACCTAGCTCTATGTGCAACTAATCCTTCCATTTATCATCGTCCCTCATTCCAGATTTTACTGTGTAATTTGATTTATTTTTCTGGAACTGTTAACCTGTAGATTTTAGATGATTCATTCATTTATCAGCTCTTAATTGAGCTTTCACTATGTGTAGGGAAAACAAAGATGTTTATACCAGTCTTAACCCATAAAGGTTTGTTTAACAGGAGAAATAAGTACAGGGTCACAAGTATAGTAGTATATAACAATAGGCTGGGGCCCAGTTGAAATTTCTGAACTGCTCTTGAAGTTCTTCTGGAAATTCTACATGATTTATAATGGTAAACTGTGAAAAATGTTCAATTGCAGGCATCAACTAAATGTGGTTGCCTCTGACATGAATTCTGGTTACAAGCTAAGACTTTGATATATATAAAACTTTGAAAAAAATTTCAGGTTTAAATTCCTCAAAATTTTAGATGCAACATTATGTGTGTGTTGGGGAGGGGGGTCTTAACAGCAATTTTTATCTATTCCTTTGTTAAGTCTATTTTACTATCTATGTTAATTACCTGTATTCTCCTCTAAACAGTCAGATATTTATATCATTATATATTAAAACCAATATCTACGACAGCTCACTGGAATTAGGAAGTCTTTATGTTATTTGGTGCCTTCTCACATTGACATGTTAACAGACAATTTGAGGATTAAATATGGGATAACATTGAATATTAATAAATAAATATTATATGTTGCCTCTTTAGATAATTTCTGTATTTATTTATACTTTACATTTTTACTTTTCTAAGTGCTTTGAGACTAAAACTAACAATGTTTTTGTTCTATAAAGTATATAGAGTTTTATTTAGAAAAATAACTTTTAAAATTATAAATCTATTTTGAAAGTTTTTGAAAGGAAAGCTAAATTACATTATGTGTTGGAAGGTTTATAATTTTAGTAAATTTTCAATCTGCAAGTAGTCTGACTTGCCATGTTTTTGCTGGTGTGGCTTGTATTTTAAGGTATATTTTAAAATTTTAAATACTTCATTATTAATGAACACCATGTTATTTAAATTGATTACTACTTCATTTACTAGTTCATTACTACTGCATTTCATTGTTATGGTAAACATTTATGAGTGTTATTTTTATGGACTCACATAGATAGAGTGAATATCTGTTGCAGTTGATAAAATACCGTATTTTAAGGATCCTTATGAAACCAGCATAAAAACATATGATGTGGCTATATGTATTTGATTTTCTAATTTAGAAAAATTTTAAGTGAGTCTTTTATAGTAATTTGCCAGAAAATATCCATATCTTATTAAAGGAATCATTAATAAGGAAAGTCTACAATAAGGAAGCCAAATGTTATCCTTTCTCAGGAAACGGTGCTAAAAAGAATTTTTTAAAAACTGCAGCATCAGAGTAATCTGACCCTTGGATATATGCTTCATGGGTAATATTTTCTTACAAGGTGCAATATCTTTCTCTAAGGTTATAATCTTAGCATAGGCCTATTGTATATTGACTTATGTTTTATAATAGAAGCTTCTTGGGTATTTTCCACTGGCACTGGCTACAACAAAACAGTGGGACTAGCAGCAGTAATAGACCATATCCAGGGGCTCTGGAGTATGCAATCCCAATTCAAACCCTTTTATATATAATCTTAATTCTTCTGCTCATGATCTCATCTTTAGTCTGCTGTATAAATTTTTGTACCGAATTTCCTAAATTTAAGGTAGCTCTACTAGCTAGAACATATTTTGTTCTGTTTCCAGTTACTATTCCCATCATTTACACACATGACTTTTCTTAGCATAATATCATCAACTAAGAAGGCAGCACTGTTCTGCTTGATTAAATTTACAGTTTTCCCTTGGCTCATTCAACTCTTGTAGTCTCTCCTCTTCCTTATTTAGTTGGCTTTTGCAGTTTCTCAATTTCCTATATATTCTTTTCCCAAATTTCATAAGTTAAACAATGTTATTTGTACAATTAAATCATGTTTTACTCCTCTAAAATAATTAATTCCACTTCTGATCAGCACTCTGCAACATTTCAACATTTCTAACATATTTGTTAAATTTTAGTTTAAAATGATTGGGTTAGAAACACAAATATTAAGTGTGTCGGGTCCGCTGCAGGCCGACCCGCATAGCCCTTGCCTCGCTATCAGTCTCTCCCTTGGTGTTCCTTCTGTGGGGGAGCGAATTGTCCGGATTCCTCTTTCCCTCCGGTCCCTGTTGGAAGGAGACCGGGGAAGAGAGCCGTGAAGAGAGGTAAGCACAGCCGCTGGCCCCAACCAGCCTGTTCAAGGACACTCAGACGCAGCGGGGGTTCTGTCGAGCAGTTCTGTTTGTTGTTACACAGGCACTTGCTTTTAAAGGCAAATGGGGAAGGGAGGTTTTTACATCCTCCAATCAGCTTAAAGGTTACCAGAGCATGCATCCTATCTCAATGTCTAGCTATTGCAATCATGCAGTGTTCACGAGCGCGGAAGCGCGTATTTGGCCAATAAGGGCTAAGGCAAGGTTCCTGCAGACACTCCCACCCTACTTCCTCCCAGTGCCGTCTTAGGCTGCCACATTAATACGCCCTTGTAGGCACATAATGGCGCCTCTTGTAATGTCACTTAAGGTGGCATTAGTTTTTAAGGCCTGACATAAGTGCTTTGAACATTTAAAATCTTATTAAAATTCATGTTAAAAATTTTATTTTCCAATACCAAGGCAGCTAATGAAGAAGTCAATTAGATGGGTTTTATATTGGCAATTTTACTGCCTGACTAATAAGTTATCTCAATTTCACTCAAATATTGTTTTAAAAATTCTTGGTTTCAATTTTCTATTTTAATTGTTGCCTGTTCTTTATTATATTAGGGACAAACACAGAATCTTTATCTTAAACCAGGATGTATTTTAAACCCAACCATTATTTCTAGCTTGGCAAGTGTGAATCTGTAAATTATTAAAAAAAGGATTAGATTTGAAACTTTAAGAGGTAATGTTCTACAATCCATTTAATTGAGTGGAGAACAAAAGGTTTGATCCAAATAGTGTGACTTTGGTGGCTTATTTCTAATATTGAACTACATAAACACACATGTCAAAGATCAGTAGTCACACACACACACATTTTAAATTATTTATGGCTGCTCTTGTCTTGGCACATGCCTTGTAATTAGTGGTTTGCATTCAGGTTCGAGTTAAAAAGACTCTCTAGACACTAGGTCTGAAGTAGAAAACTAGTTTAATTTTGCCTGACATGTTTGATCTGCACAGTGTTTCAAAAATGTTTAAATTAAATTTAAAAATTAGGTGATTTTATATAAAAATCCAGATTTCATGTTTCTCTTAAAATATGGAAGAACTAGCAACAATGGACAATAATTGACTTGAGCCGAGCAGTATGGGCCACTTTTAGAGAGGACATACACTCTCTAGTTTGAAGAAGTCCCCACCTGGCTCTTTTCACTTATATGTGTATCTATTTACTGCACTTAAGAACTTGAGTTTGGAACATTTGGTTTAACCTTATTATAACACTGGAGTAAGGAAATTGAAGCCACATCAGTTAAATGATTTCCTAGGCATTGAAAAAATAACTAGTGGCAGAGTTAGGATTATAATTCAGATGACTTGACTATCAATCCATTGAATACTGAGTATAAGTCAGAATACTTGGAATTATGTCCTGGCTCCTTCTTTTCTAGATCTTAATTTCTATAGCACGTGTTTTTAGTAGTTGTAAGCAGAAAATAATAGAAATACTGATATCATGTGAATGTTGCAGAGGTTGAATATTATTTGTCATTGTCAGATTCATATATGCAGAACAGTTGTTACCACTTCTAACAATACCTTTCTCATTACAGCTGGCATATCTTTAGTTCTTTTTTTCATTTAAGAATATGTTTTCATGAGCTTCTCTTCTGAGTTTAACATGGATATTGTGATATTATTATGGAGTAGCATTGGTGTTCAATATGTTCATATGCTTTTTAGTAAGGTATAAATATCTTTGCATAACAAGTTTTTCCATAGTCTCAAATTAAGTCATTTTTCCATGTAAGTAATTCATGTGACGGGAGCTGTTTACTTATATAAATACTTTTGAAAGTATTAAGAAAAATTAAATTTATGCTGTGGAATATTTAAAGTAAAATTCTATTTGTATGTAATATCGTCTGGCTTCATATTTTTTCTAATAAGATTGTTTCCTAAACAATCGAAAGCAATGAAAATGAGGATACAAAGGTCTGAGTATTAGCATAATAAAACAACTGAAGTGAGAATAACAAAATAAGTAACATCATTGAGTAGTGCCTGACACATGGATAGTGTACTACAAATTGTTTATTATCCTAATTGTTTCACTGCTTTAAAACTTCAGACTTTTATTGTTACCTTTAAATAGAATGTTTACTTTAGTTTTCTTTTTTTAGAGTACCTTCAAGTTTAAATCTGAGAGTGATATTCATTTGGCAGAACATCATAAACAGGTTCTATATGATGGGAAACTTGCAAGTAGTATTGCCTTTACATATAATGCTAAGGCCACTGATGCTCAACTTTGCCTGGAATCATCACCAAAGGAAAATGCATCAATTTTTGTGCATTCCCCACATGCTCTCATGCTCCAGGTGGGTGAAGGTAGTAGCTTAGTTTTGTGTTCTTATCAGCATTGACAGTATCTTTTTGTATCACACATTGCTTGTTTGTAAGTCTACAGTTGCTGGGTTTTGTTTGTTGTTGTTTTTGTTTTTCCAGTTCTTTAAATGGTACTTTTGCCTCTTAACTTTTTTTGGCAATATACTTTACCTTGGCTTTGTCTCCTTAGTAGGAAATCTGTCATATCTGTTATCTTTTATGTACTAGTCCTTTGAAATAACATTGATTGATTAGCTGAGCAGATAATTTTTAGATATAAAAATATACCTTGCTTTAAGAATGTACTAGTAATATTCCCTAACATAAAAATTACCTCAGTGTCTTTCAATCCATTAATAGTTTTCTTATCCTAAAATAACTTGTTTTTAGCTTTATATTTTCAGTGTAAAGATCTCTCAACTCACGATTTCAAATTTAAAAGTGATTAGCGGGCCGGCCCGGTGGCACACTGCTATAGTGCGCCGCCTGAGAAGCGCAGCGGTGCTCCCGCTGAGGGTTCGGATCCCACATACAGACCGGCCGCTCACTGAGGGGCGGGAGCAACACCGAGGGTTGCGATCCCGTGGCCAGTCCCGGTCCGGTACGGGCGCGACACTGAGGGTTGCGATCCGTTGCCGGACACGGAAAAAGACAAAAAAAAAAAAAGTGATTAGCAAAGATACCTGCATTTTTTATTTTGTACATATATCAAAAGTATATAATTGAGAGCTTTTGAAATGTCAAACTATGTTATTTAGTTATCTTATAAATATATTTGGAACAAGAAAATAAGTAGTGATGAAAATTATGCTGTAGAAGTTTAATAAACATTTTTGTCTTTGGACATAGGATGTGAAAGCTATAGTAACACATTCAATTCATAGTGCAATTCATTCAATTGGAGGGATTCAAGTGCTTTTCCCACTTTTTGCCCAACTCGACAATCGGCAGCTCAATGATAGTCAAGTGGAAACAACTGTCTGGTAAGTTTTCTTTAAATGTACAATTGCTGATATTTTTACACACTTAGATTATGCATGATATACTCAGTGCTGTGTGAATATATTTATACTATGTGGGTTTTGTCCTTGAAATGCTAATAAAAATTTTTTTAGAACTGAGGCACATATGTATTTACAATATAAAAGAAACCCTGACACTTAAAATTCTTAGAATCATAAAGGAATGCCTGGTCCTTGATAATAAATAAAATTTTTTACCAGACACAGCACAGTGGTTATAATTTACAGTTGAGGAAAAATGTTAGTCCTAACCTTATCCTTTGCAAATACTCGTGGTTTGGATTGTACATAAAATCCTGTCAGCAAGAAGGAAATTATTAGGGTAAGATTTATTCATAAGAATAGCATTTAATAACAGATACATAATTTATATCTTAAGGAGTGGTATTATTTTATAATGCTTTTATCATGACATAAGACTGGCACAATATTAACATTAACTTTTCTTTATATGTAGTTCATATTTGAGGATCCAGATCTAACCAGTGGCATATCTATGTTTATGTAAAAATTAAATATCTAATAGTGAGGTTGATTTCATGTATAATTTTTACAGGTTCCTTTATTTTTATTAAAAACTACTGTATACATTCAACTCTCATTTAATATTATATCTTAGAATCATATATGTATGAAGTTAAATATGAATTTTAGCAGCTATTTTATGTACATCGCTGTGCTTGGGAATTTTAAAGGGCAAGATATATAGGTAAACGTTAATTTTTATACCAAAAATAATATACAAATGCATTATTAGTATGTTCACATAAACATGAGATCCTTCATGGGTCATCCACTTTTGACTTGATGGAAAAAAACTAATGAGTGAAACTATGAGAAAAATGTTAAGGTCCAATGAAATGTAATACATAATTTTTTCATATTTATTATCTAAATTAGCTATTAATGAAATTCTGTTTTAGTATTGCCAATAATATTTTTCCTGTATTGGGACTGTCTTTATTTAAAGTATAAATCTAAAATTTGACCTGTACATTAACCACATTGAGCTCCCATCTATGGATCATGCTTTCTTTTATATCAATATAATTTAAAGGTTGAAGTTTTGAAAGTTAAAAGCTTTGAAGTAAAAAGGAAACCTGAGGTTATTCCCTGCTGTGATAGTACTTTGCTATGAGATTTTGAATAGTTTCATTGGGAGGCAGATCAGCCTAGTGGAAAAATCAAACTTTAAATTCCAGTCCTGTATTTAAATTCAGAATGTTTTGCTATTTATCATCTAAGTGAACCAGGGTACATTATGACCTAGTAAGTACTATGAAAAGAAGTTGAAGATGAAGTAGCCATTAGAAAATTCCCATGTGTAATTTAAATATGCCTTATGAATTTCTATGAAATACATATTTTTTAAACCTGAAATGGATTTTGTTGCTCAGTGAAAATCAGAAAGATTATACAATTTGAAATATTATAACTAAAATTGTCATAATAATTTATTCCATCATGAACAGCTGCGAGGGGACTTCAAAAAGTTCGTGGAAAAATAGAATTAAAGGATAATACAAATCTTTCCATGAACTTTTTGCTGTACCCTTGTATTGCAAAATCTTAGTGCTAAAATCATATTTAACATGTTATGTAGGCCATTCCTCTAAGACATGTTATTTTTCACTGCCTGTCTTCAGAACTCATTTTAGTATTTATATTTTGGTATTTAAATTGTACTTATTTCATCATGGAGATAAAAGACAGTGTGAAGAGTCAACATACTGGTTTTCATTTTGATTTGTTTGTTTTTAGTTCTTTTATATCATTCACTTTAATTTTTCCCTGTAATAATTTATTCCAACTTTTTCAGTGATGTAGTTTGTAGCCAATAGAAAACATATAATAAGAAAGATATCACTCTCCTCTTTAATAATACAAACCCAGTTCCAAGCTACCTTGTGATTTAGTTATGTGTTATTTTGAATTCTTCTCTATTACTTTTTCATTAATTGGTTCAAAACCCTTGATGTCTGAGGTTTGCTCTTT
This sequence comes from Galeopterus variegatus, assembly GCF_000696425.1. Taxonomy (NCBI): domain Eukaryota; kingdom Metazoa; phylum Chordata; class Mammalia; order Dermoptera; family Cynocephalidae; genus Galeopterus; species Galeopterus variegatus. Next base: position 131,300 of record NW_007726415.1, on the reverse strand, counting down.
TGTAGACCATTGCGTGTATGAGTAATACAGTCTCATGTTATTTAAAGTTTTGAAGGAAACCATTGTAGAAAAATATGTGCATCCGTCTTTCATATTTTAAAATGTTAAAAGCAAGTGATTAAATGGGATTTCTTCCTGTATTTGAGGAATACAGATTCTTGCTTATGCAAGGTGGATAGAATTTCTTCTTTTATGGATATATCATCAATCCTTATAGGTGAATGGGACCTCAAAATAGGCTATAGCATTTTATTTCTATTCAATGCTAAATTGTTCCAGATGAATGAGAATCAATTTGAAGTTTTAAAATTTTCCAGAGAAAATTTAATATACTCTTTTTGGGAAATCTGTTTACATAATAAATACATTGCAAAAAATTGCAATATTGTCTAATTTTAATTACTTTTTGGAGAAAGTAATTAAAAAAAATAAAAGCTAAGCCCTAAAATAGGTTACTCCTCTGCCTTCTGTGTTTCAAGCTGAAGCATTTTATCTTCCATGCACTTTAAGTGGTCCTTTTCTATGATACCTTAAAACCTTTCTGTAAGCCTTACCTCTGTTGGCACTACTGTACCATTCTTATCAACCTTGATGAGTTTTTACTTTATATAGGCAGTTTAGAATTAAAATCACTTACTGAAGGAATAATTTTATTTTCTGGAACCTTCAAAGATAGGCTTTATTTGTGCTGGAGAATTGTTGCGGCTTTGTTTTATTATGAAGTCTGTGTGTTGTAGTTGTTATTATATGTGTGCACTTTCAAATCCAACAGACTTGGGTTCAAATCTTGAGTTAATTATCAGTGTAACTTTGATTATATTATTGACTTTTTTGTACCTCAGTTTCCACCATCATAAAATTGAAGTAATAGTGGCTTAGAGAATTATTTAGACTAATGCAATGAAATATATAGATCACCGATAGTAAGCACTTAGTTCATTCTGGTTTTAGTTTTGTTTTTTGTTTTTTTTTTTGTCTTTTTGTCTTTTTTTGTGACCGGCAACAGATCGCAACCCTCAGTGTCGCGCCTGTACTGGACTGGGACCGGCAACGGGATCGCAACCCTTGGTGTTGCCCCCGCTCCTCGCTCAGCCAGTGAGTGGCCGGTCTGTATGTGGGATCCGAACCCTTGACGGGAGCGCCGCTGCGCTTCACAAGCGGCGCACTGTAGCAGTGCGCCACCGGGCTGGCCTGGTTTTAGTTTTTATAATGACATTGATCTAGGTGATCTTACAAGGTTGTCTCTAACACTATAATTTTATATTTAAAAATATTATATATTATCAATGATAGAGAAATAGTTTGTTATGATATGGCCCATAATATTTTGTATGTGGACTTCTTCTAATGATGCTATTTGCAACAGATAATTACATAAGTAAATTAAGTAGGATTTATATTTTGAATTTCAGTTGTTATGAAAATTGGTTTTGAACTGTCTATTCATTTTCTAGATGTAGTGAATAAAATTAAAGAAAGTATTAACTCAAGTGGGGAAGTCAATACCATTTCTCTTCAGTTGGTTTTTAGATTTAGCTACCCCCTTAGTATTTAAATTTCCAGGAATAATAGTATATTTATTGCTTTTTCTTTTAACATGTAGTTAGCCTTTATCATGCTACAAAAAAAAATTAAGCAACAAAAATAGTAGATATTGAACTGAGTCAAATAGCTTGTGACAACACATGTAGTATTTTTGAGGTAATCTGTTTTCGAGTAAGTAAACTTGGTCACTATATAGTTACTGTTGTGATTTCATCCTGTTCATAATTATTTTAGATTACCTTGAGTAATTCTCCCAAACAATCAAGTCTATTTGGATGTTTTGTCATCCCTTGGGACTAATATTATCTTATATTGGCCTGATTGATCTCAGTCCAGTGAACATTGAGAACAATAACTAAACAAATTTCTTTTCACTAGACATTTGATATTTATTTAATGACTAAAAAATAAGCAAATCATTAATAAATTAATTCAAGAAGCATAACTCCAACCCTGAAGTGACATCATATATTTGTACTTTGTTTCTAGTAATGACTTAATAAATTTTATAGAAACTTCCTTTTCCTTTGACTACAAATAACATATTCTTCTTACATTGGGCTATTTTTTTAAAGAACATAGATTAATCTGTAGGTGATAACAAAACAAAAATTTGCCTCATTGTATGAATTAGGATATCTTTGCTTTGAAAAAAAAATTTTGGAACAAGGTATAAATTGATTTTTGTATATCAGTTAAAAATATACTAAGAGAGTAGTTCTCATTAGAGACAGTAAGATACAATGGGTAAGGTCTGTTATGTGCTATCTGATCTTGGATGATGGGGTGACTATGGATGTGTAACAGTAGAACATGGTGTTCATTGAGTATTTATTATGTGTCAGTCACTGCTTTTTTTAAAAATAAATTTTATTATTTATATTTAGGGTATATAACATGATGTATAGATATGTAGAGATAGTAAAAATGTTAGCATTGAAGCAAATTAACATCTTACATAGTTACTCATTTTTTGTTTTTGTGGCAAGAGCTGCTAAAATCTACTCATTTAGTATGAATCCCATATAGAGTACAATTTTATTATCTGTAGTCCTCATGTTGTACATTAGATCTCTTGGTATTGTTAATTAGATCTCATTAGATGTACTTGTTTACCTGTATATCTGCTACTTTGTATCCGCTGCTCTACATCTCCCTGATCTCCCACCCACCACCCATTTCCGTGGTAACCATTGTTTTGTTCTCTATCTCTGTATATTCGAATTTTGCCAATTACTGTTTTTAATTATGTTATCTAATTATCTGCTGTTGAGGAAGAGAGAAATTGAGTAACTTGCTCAAGGACACAGAGACTTAGAATGTTACAGAATCATCATTTTAATCCTGAAAGCCTGAATCAAGAAACCTCTCTCTAAATCATTGCAATCTACAGATTCATTGCAATCCCCATCAAAATACCAGTGACATTCTTTACAGAAATGGAAAAACAATCCTAACATTCATATGGAACAACAAAAGCCCCCTTATAGCTGAAGCAATCTTGAACAACAAAAAAATAAAGCCAGAGGTATAACACTACTGACTTCAAATTACACTACAAAGATATAGTAACCAAAACAACATGGTACTAGAATAAAAATAGATGCTAGGACTAGTGGATCAGAACAGAGAACCCAAAAATCAACCCACAGACTTACAGCCAGCCAACTGATCTTTGACAAAGACAACAAGAACATACATTGGGGAAAAGACTGCCTCTTCAATAAATGGTGTTGAGAAAACTGGAAATCCGTATGCAGAAGAATGAAACTAGACCTGCACCTCTCAACTCAAAATGGATTAAAGACTTACGTGTAAGACCTGAAACTGTAAAACTACTTAGGTGAAACACTTCAGGATGTAGGACTGGGCAAAGATTTTATGAATAAGAGCTCCAAAGCAAAAGCAACTAAAGAAAAAAATAAATGGGATTATATAAAACAAAAAAGCTTCTGCACAGCAAAGGAAACAATCGACAGAGTGAAACAATAACCTACAGAATGGGAGAAAATATTTGCAAACTGTATATCCAACAAGGGATTAATATCCAGAATATACAAGGAACTCAAACAACTATACAGTTAAAAAGCAAATAACCCAATTAAAAAATGGGCAAAGGAACCAAATAGACATTTTTCAAAGGAAGACATACAAATGGCCAACAGGTATTTAAAAAAATGCTCAACATCACTAATCCTCAGGGAAATGCAAATTAAAACCACATTGAGATATCATCTCACCTCAGTAAACTGGATGTAATCAAGAAGACAGAGAATAACAAATGCCAACAAGGATGTGGAGAGGGGAATGCTCCCACACGGTGGGACTGTAAATTAGTACAATCACCATGGAAAACAATATGGAGGTTTCTCAAATAGCTACAGACATCTATCTTACAATCAAGCAATCCCACTTCTAGGAATATACCCAAAGGAATGGAAATCGTTATGCCAAAGGGATACCTGCACTCCCATGTTCATTGCAGCTCTCTTTTCAATAGCCAAGATATGGAACTGGCCTAAATGTCCATCAATGGATGACTGGGTAAGGAAAATGTGGCATATATACACAGTGGAAAACTACTCTGCCATAAAAAAGAATGAATTTCTGCCATTCGCAGCAACATGGATGAACTTGGAGAAAGTTATGTTAAAGAAAGACCACAGTGGTGCATTAGACTTGCAGAGGGAGAGAGCAAACCTAGGGCTACAAGGGGTTGGGGGGAGGTTGGGGATTAATTGGGTGTGGGACACAGGGAATAATTGTAATTTCTGATAGTAAGCATGCTGATAGTATTGATCTGATCATCACATCTTAGGCACTGGTGGTGATGGTCAGCTTTGTACCCCATGAATATGCATAATCAATTAAAAAAAATAACCTTGTTTTAGGCACATCGAAGTTGTTACTTTAGGATTACAGTATCAGGAATTGGTCGCCTAATAAAAACCTGCCAAATAACCTTAAAAAAAAATGGCTGTGGACCACTCTGAGAATCACTTCTGCCAGCTGTGGAATGATTTTAATAATGCTAACTTTATCTGATTGTAAATGAAGTAAAATTAGATAGTACTTTACATGTAAAGTATCATAATGTCTGGCACCTAATTATTTAATGAGTTTTCTTTCTATGTTCCTCAGTATTAGATGGTCTATTGATAGGATACAATTTTTTATTACTAATATTTATTTTTAGTGTTACTCTAAACTATGATAATTTTTATGAGCTAAAAATCAATTTCAAGTGATAATTTAATATGAATGTTTTTAAGATTATAAATATTTTCTAGGAAAAGTAGTCCTTTTGTTCTTAATTATGATAAATACAGGTTCTTTGATAGACTAATTGGTGGAATATAAGTTATAAAATATTATTTAGAGAATACCATAAAGCATTGATAACAATGATCCCATATCATATTAAGAATCCTTTTGTAATGTGAATATTTGATTCATTATTTGTTTAGTGAATTTAAATCATTTTTTAAAAATTTTTTTCTTAAAAAGATCTTGCTAACCAAAGTTATTCCAGTAATTAACTGAATTTTACACTCTCCTTAATAAATTAAATATTTCATTGTGAAGTCCTGATTAACGCTATTGTCATATGTAAAGCAACAAATTACAGTACCTGGAAAATTTAAATATTTCAGTGGCTAATTACCTTAACCATATTTCCCTGTACACTTAAAAGTGATGTAAAAAATCTTTTGACCATGTTCCCTGGTTTTAGTTCAGGAAAAAGTATGTATTATACATATAATATTAAAAATTTTTTTGCGTATTTTTAACCCATCTGACTCAAAAAAATGACATGTGATTGCTTTTAATAAGCAAAAGAAGTAAAATCAGTACCTGTTTATAATGATTGTTTCTCTTTTTTAGGCTGCTATTATTATATATAAAATATAATTATTAATTTGGTTTCCAAAAACATTTAGAATATTTTTGTCAGACTGTAGCTTATCTTTATTTTCTTTATATTTTTCATAAAGAATATACTGCTGGCAGTTTTTAATATTCATATTTGCTTGTTTGCCAGTTTAAAAATTTACTAAATTGGTAATGAAGAGAAACATGGACACAAAAAATGCATCTAGCAATTAATGAGTTTATCACCTTTTAACAAGAAAGGGCATTATGTTTTCTTCTAGATGTAAAGTTTATGATTCACTGACTTAACAAATAAGCTGTTTTCTCATAGTCCATTTTCAAGTTTTTTCCATAAATGATTGCTTTTTTACAAAAATTCCTATATAAAAAGTTTTCTTTAAATTTAGCGGATTTTGTTTTTAATGTCATACTACTTGTGGTGTTTAGTTTTCAACACTTAATTTTAATCTGTAAATTTTCATCTGCCCTAATACAAGGCTTCTGCTTTATCTTTGGTCTCCTCGTCATTCCCCGGCCCCTCCAAAAGATTTTTTTTTGGCAACAAGGGAAACTACAAATTATTCATTGCAGAAATTTCAGCAATTCTGGACACATCTTTATGGAATTTGTTGCTTTAATTTTCCTGTAGTTTGCATTTCCACATCTTCTGTCCTTCAATATTTCAATCATATATCTTGTAACAGAAGGTATTGTTATTTTACTCATCCTGTAGCTTTCATTTCTTTTAACTGTTATGTTTTGCATTCCATTTGAAAAGAAGTAAAGTACAAAAAAGAAAAGAAGTAAAGTAAATTGCTTCATTCATTTTGATTTTTTTTATTATTATTTTTAATTGACATATAACAGTTGTATGTACAGGTATAATTGTATCAGTCCAGAACCAAAATAAATATCATTTGCCTTTACAAAGAATATTGCTGCATGCCTAAATATGCTTAATTTATCCTTAGAAACCCAGAATATTTCTAACAGAATTTGGGAATAATACTAATGGTATGGTCTCGGAAGTGTTTAGGCTCTCTTCCCTTTCTCTCCTAGGGATGATATGTGATAATCATTTTGTGCAGTGACTGGAATTTTTAAGAAAAGAATTAATAAAGCATCATGAAGAGATTCTAGTTGATTTAGTATTGTAATATTATTGGCTTTTATTTCTAATAGTGGTTCAATTTTTAGGTCCACGATCTAACTATATACAGGCTGACAACTACCAGTGTTTTTTTATAGCTTGCCTTCTGTTTAGGTTCATATACTAAAACCTCTGATGGAATATTTCCATGTGGAAAGTATCTCAAATTCATCATGACCCAGATAGAAACTCATATACTTTTCCTCTATCCACTTTCTATTGCTTTGACTTTCTAATTTTGCTGAGGAACATTGTCTCCATCAAGTCACTTAAATTAGAACCCCAGGAAAATTCCTCAGTTGTTTTCCTTTCTTTGAGTTATTTAAATATTAGTTGTTTATATATTTCCCACATATAATCTGTCATGGTAAACTATCAGTATTACCTCTTAAAGCTATCCACCTTCGTCCACATCACTACTGCCTGAATTTAGGTTCTCTTATTAATAACTTCAACTAGTTTAAATTCAATAATTGGTCTTATCCCTTTCCAGTATTTTTCAGTGGCTAGAAGAGTCATTTCTCTAAAATACAAATCTAATCATTTCACACCTGTGACTACACTTATTTCCTGTTGCCTCAGAATGAAGTCAGTGCCTCTTAGCTGTTACTGATTTGGTCATGCCTACATCTCTTTTCTAGTCCCATTTCTTGATAGTCTTCCTAAACCTAAGTCTGTATATACGCAAAGTGCAGATGTTAGCAAGTAAGGGCAAAGAATGAGAAATGCCAGCAGTACATATTCCAGAAAGTGTATTTATGAATGAAAGGTGCTACAGATAGGAAGATCCTCAGTAGTAGTGTATGGTGGGGAATCTAGTTTTCCTGCAATCTATTGATTTTATAATGTCAGTGAATTAGGGAATAGATTTAACATTATACACCATTTAAGGTGTCTTACTACTTGATTCTGCTAAATAGAGGAGAAGGTTACTGTGTACTTAAGGCTGGTCTCCAGATCAGTGAATTAGGGAATAGATTTAACATTATACACCATTTAAGGTGTCCTACTACTTGATTCTGCTAAATAGAGGAGAAGGTTACTGTGTACTTAAGGCTGGTCTCCAGATTCAGAATAGAGATGGAGTGTCTGCCCTCATCCGCATGGACAGTGAGCAAGAGCCATAGGCAATCTGTAATCAAATAGTCCTCTACCTTTTAACTAATACCCTATTTGTACAGATCTTGTTTAATAATGAGTACAGAGAAAAATATTACCATAAAATTTATATTATCCACCATTTGCTAGTTATGACAGTAACAAACAACCTCAAAATCTGGTAGCTCATAAAACAACAAAAGCTAATTTCTTGCTCATGACTGGTTGTGCCTCTGTTCCTTTTGTCTTCTCATTCTGGGTCTTAGACTGGAAAGGCAACCCTGATCCAGAATATGTTCTTCTTTTGGCAAAGGGGAAGAACAAGAGTCTGAGCCAAGCAATAAAATTGCTTTTGTAGCTTTTGGTCAGATAAGTTAAATATCATGTTCACTCTCAATCTGTTAGACAAAGAATGCCCAACCTAGCCCAACTTTAATCAGCCAAATGGGTTGGAAAATATACTATATTTCACAGAAGTGGGCAAGTTTTTGGAAATGGGCAAGGATTTATAACCTTCTTAGTGATATGGGAAAAGCCAATAAATGGGAATAATAATTCAGTCTCCCATAGGACCTTTGAAAAAGTTTTACAGTACACAGGAAGGAATCCCATATCCTGGAGATTTGGGGCAAGTTGACTTCTAAAATTCATCTGATAGGAGGATTCAGAAGAAAATTTTGGTAAAACAAAAGAAAAAATTATCCTTTATGAAATAGCAGAATATCATAAGACGGACATTAAGTGACAATACTATTAGAATTTAATGGTGATGGCCTAAATCTATATATATATATTTTTTTGTCTTTTGTCTTTTTCCGTGTCCGGCAACGGATCGCAGCCCTCAGTGTTGCCCCCGTACCGGACCGGGGACCGGCAACGGGATTGCAACCCTCGGTGTTGCTCCCGCGCCTCGCTCAGCCAGTGAGCGGGAACTGGTCCGTATGTGGGATCCGACCCTCGGGCGGGAGCGCCGCCGTGCTTCCCAAGCGACGCACAATCCAGTGCGCCACCGGGCCGGCCCCTAAATCTATATTTTTGACAGGAATTTTAGATGATTCTGATATAAAATCAGGAACCGGAAACAGAAAAGAAGGCTTTTCTAAAACACACAATCCAGTGCGCCACCGGGCCGGCCCCTAAATCTATATTTTTGACAAGAATTTTAGATGATTCTGATATAAAATCAGGAACCGGAAACAGAAAAGAAGGCTTTTCTAAATCTTTTAGGTAACTACTAGTTGAATTAAAAACCGTATATATGCCTTCTCTTGGATTTATTGGAGAAAGTAAAAATAAAAAACGTAGTACCCGTAGAAAAATACAGAAAACAAAGGAATGCGAATAAAAACATAAAGCAACACGTATAAGATGGTGACAGGCCACACAACATAGTTTTACCATTAATTATTAAAAGATAAAAACTCACATACTCACTCAATAAAACAAAATTCCAATTTGTAAGCTTTAAAGAGAAAGTCTCTAATTTAAAACAAAGTGACCAAAGACTATAAGTCTCAGCTTTTGGTCTGCTGTAGTTGAGCAATTTTTTTTCTTAGTATATACTAAAAAAAAGTGTGGATATTCTGTCCTATGTAGAAAGCATGGCTGATATCTTCTTACCTAAGAAAGCTCATGTTCTTCATTTGCTGGCTAGAATAAAATCATTTTATTTAAACCACATAGAATTAATAGATGGCAGTCTACCATTTTTTGTCATATTTTATCTAGAAAGTAGGTTGGGTCATTGCTAACCTGTTCTAAAAATTTTCCGTAAAGTTTTGACTTCCTTTATGGGTTGGGGGCCTCCATAAAACTATTCACTTTCATTTAATTTGTAGTTCTCTACTTTTCCTACAGGAAGAGTCAGGATATGCTGCATGACTAGAGTTATAAATTTTCTATAGCATCAATTGCACTAATCCTTTGTGAGGAAGTTCAAGCAGACTCTGTAGTAGTGATGTTTGAGTGCAGCTTAAAGTATGGGTACAGGTGCTTGTTTCTATGTGCACTGTCCAGTTTTCAGAATAACACAATGTTTTGTTTTGTTTTGTTTTCCCTGTGGCTACCTGATTCAAATTATTTTCTCAAGAGAGTTTAGGAGCCATATAAAGTTTTTTTCCCCCCATATAAATGCCAACTTTATTATAAAAAAAGCAATAAAATAACCAAAAGTCACTTTCATTTACACAGCTAAATTCATAATAATAATGAACTCACACTTATGTACTGATTCTTATCTTTTTAAGGTGTTGCTTATTTGTTAGTTTAATTTAATTTAATCCACCTCCAACAGTTAAACTATGATAGCCTCTATCTTGTCAAAAATCCATTTTTCAAGGTCAGGGGTTGGGAGCCACATACTGGCCATCTGCAAAAAAAAAAAAAAAAAAATGCATTTTAAAACTAACAATAAAGAACGTGCACACATACATATGCACAAAGGAACAAAGGATTATGTGGTTTTCACTCAATCCTAATAAGGAATTTTATACCATATCTATACTAAGAATACCTAGTTTTTTTCCTGAATCATCTCTGGGGATAAATTCCATCTCTTTATAATTTCATAACACTGTGTCAAAACTTTCTACAACTTCATTTTTTTTAATGACAAAAAGTTTATTCTCATTAATAGTTAAAGAAAAGGAAATTTAAACAAGGAGAACACATTTTTCACTTATCAAATTGACAAAGATTTTTAAAAAGGTAAAAAGAACCATCATGGCAAGACTATACTTGAAATGGGCTTCTCATACACTGAAAGTGGTGGTATAAGTTAGATATATCTCTTTACAGGGCAATTTAAGAATAGAGTCTTAAAAATGTATATACCCTTTTGCCAAACAACACTAATTTTTAAATTTATCCTAAGGATATACTGAGCAACGTGGACAAAATATTTTAATTGTGGTATTATACACAACATTTACAGAAAAAAAAAAGGAAAACTAGGGAACATATGAGGATACTTCAAAAAGCTCATGGAAAAATGGAATTAAAAGATAATATGAATCTTTCCATGAATTTTTTGAAGTACCCTCATGTATTACAATAGAATATTGTACAACAGTTTAAAAATGAAATTTTAAAGAATACTTGATATGTGGACATGATTATGACATTTCATATGGAAAATAGAGAGGATATAAAATGGAACGTATGTAAGAACCCCAGTTTTACTAAAAAATATACATACACATGCCCACATGAAAAAGATTGGAAGATAATAGAATGAAATGTTTATTATAGTTCTCTATGTCTCTCTGGGTGGTAAGATTATACATTTTTTTTTTTTTATTTTAAAGGTGTTAAAAATTGGTTAGTTCCATATCCAGAACATGCAGGTAAATTTCGTTCCTTGTAGTTCAACTGTCATACATATTATTTCAGGTGATGTCACTGGGGATCTCTCCCTTGGTCACCTATAGGTGTATAGTAATAGTCCCAACTTTTGGAAACATCAAAATCCTTTGCAGGATCACTTTGACATTACTTTATTAGGTATAGTAGCTGGGGCTTGAGTGGGGTCTTATTTATCTGATGGGAAAAGGAAGTTGAGACCTCCTCTGACAGGTTATTAGCCAAACATCTGCCTTTAAATCTATAATCTCTAGATATTATTTACAAGGTTGTTCAAGCTGAAGTTGGAGGGGAGGTCCCAATAAGGCTCAGATGGAAGAAGAAAATCTTGCTAGAGAGATGAGGGTAGATATTATTCTTTTTGAGAGTAGAGCTGACTCAAAGCAACTTGGGTATTTAGTATGTACCTCTTATAACTCAGAAAGCCAGGTACACGAGTTAGCACATCTTAAATGTAATTGAAGACCTATTGTTAAATAGATTTAGTAATACAAGAAATTCTAGTAGATTGGTATCAATAATCAGGAAGCCAGGGATAAGAAGTTTAGCACTGATTGGTTCCTGTGAAATGAATGCATAAGTCAAGTATTAGATGTATATATAGATTTGGTGCCAAATATTTTTACAGTTGGAAATGGGACATATGACTTGGTACATATATTATCTTATGTGGTAGTGAATAGAACCAGGATGGTCCCTTTCAGCAAGTTTCAGTGGAACTTTGATGAGGATCCTATATCAAACTGTAGATCCTAGCATTGATCATCCAAGGTTATAGATAGGGCTCCTTATACTTGTAAAAGAACTACTTTGACACAATTAATTTATGATTTAAAACAATTAATGAAATATACACACGCACACGTAAATGCTTTGTAGATGGTTTGCTGCTGGGGGCATAGAAGGAAATCTCATACTTAGCACTCAATTCAGTGGGGAATAGCAGGAGTCCTGTGTTTTTCTGGTGCTTGCGTATCTCATGAGAGTTAAGGGCATCTACGTACCAGAGTCTAATTTCTGTACAAGTCCTAGATATTTGTTATTTTTGAATTCCATTTTGGCATTTTCTGTGATATTTGTGGTGAAAATATTGTTGAATTTGATCTGTCTTTGATACCTTCCTTTGCAATTTTTCTTTATTAATGGGCAAAGGTACTCTGAATCTGGGTATTGAAGATGTGTATTGACAACTTTGTGGTAAGATATCTTGAGAACATACATACGTTATTTTTCTGAACATTTCTTTCATGTAAATAAGTTTAATCTGAATAGTTATTAGTGGTTTTTAGGAAGATGGGCCAGTTTCCTATTTAACATGCTTGCCTCTGTTGTACATCTGAGAAATATGGAAGGTGTGACAATATGCTTGAGGCATTTGAGAAAAAATTTAGAGTATACAATAAGTGTTTGTCTTCTTGCATCAAATTTTTTTTCTTCTTGTGCCAACTCATATGCATTTTTTTATATCACCTAGCAGCCATTTGTGGGGGACCAAATGTGAATCTTGTTTTTAAGAGTATTATGGTGATAACACCAGCAAGCTACCAAAAAAAAAGAGTAATTTTTAAAAATTAAGTATTTTTTTAGAAAACAATTTCCTTCAAAATTAGCATTTAATCTTATATAAGGAAACTTTAGACGGTACTGCTGGAAAAGGCCAATGAGTACGAAATCAAAGGCATGTATTTAGAAGTAGAAGTGACTACTGCTGGGCCGGCCCGGTGGCGCACTGGATAGTGTGCCGCTTGGGAAGCGCGGCGGCGCTCCCGCCTGAGGGTTCGGATCCCACATACAGACCAGTTCCCGCTCACTGGCTGAGCGAGGCGCGGGAGCAACACCGAGGGTTGCGATCCCGTTGCCGGTCCCCGGTCCGGTACGGGAACAACACTGAGGGTTGCGATCCGTTGCCGGACACGGAAAAAGACAAAAGACCAAAAAAAAAAAAAAAAAAGAAGTGACTACTGCTTTGGCAAAAGCATGAGTTATAATTAACATCATCATGTACCTTTTGGCACAATGAATTTTATAACTTACAGGAGAAGGAAGTTGTAAATGATGTCAGTTATTAAAACAGCATCAAAATAATTTGCCAGTGAGATTTTATTTCAATAGAGGTAAAAAATTCTTGTTTTCATTATTGTGTAAAATCATGAACAACCTGAAAGCCTTAAAATGAGTCATGGCATCCATCAGCATTAAAACTAGATGTTTATAAGAAGCCAGGATATATGCTATAGAAAGACCATCATCTTCAGTTACTCAGAATATTCAGAAGGCAGAATGAAATTTTGTGTTACCTCATGTAAGAGCAGATAGTATGACCACAGAATTGGTTGCAGACTTTAATCCATTTACATCGGAAGATTTTTAAATATGATGTGTGTGAAATGATTTTGGTTTTTATCCAGTGGTCAGGTTTTTTTATAGCTGGAGTTTGGAGTAAAGAGATTGGTATGGGGCAGAGAGTAAGGGTAATGTAACCCAGAGAAGAGTAAGATTTTATATTTGCCTGGTATTATAAAGGTATAATATTTTTTTGTCTTTAAGAGGGTACTGAGGTTGTACCTAGCATAGTGTTAACCAGGAATCTAATGTGGAGGTTGACAAAGTCTCCATCGTTATTGTAGCCATAGCTACCAAATGCAGTCATAGAGGCAAACAAGCTGCTATGGAATTGAGGGGAAATCTATAATAAGTAATTGAGCACTGTTTGTTCTAATGAATCTGCATTAATATACCTGAAATAATTCATTACTTCTCAAGGCAAAAGAACGTTTAATATAATTGGAAAACTCAATGCAGGGACTGCAGACAGACCTTATGTAAGATAGGGATAAGCCCTTTCGGTTTTCTGGTTCTGTGGGGAGAGCCTGCTAGATTTTATGGGCATTGAGCTATTGTAATATAACCCAGTTGTTATGGGCATTGAGTTATTGTAATATAACCCAGTTTGCACTGTCAGCTATAAGCATCTGTGAGTAAGTGTGAATTTGGCAAACTATTTGGTCTGGGGGCATTGTGGATAGCTTCTACTTAAGAAAATGAAAGGTGTTGTTCTTAGAAGAACTTAGTAAAACTTGATGTTTCTAGCGTATTCTAGGTCAAGTATACTGTTGTATTTAATATGAAAGATAAATAAGATTAGATATTAGGCTAGTAAGGACAGGATAGTGGAACAAAACTGTGAAATACATAGTAGTCTACACGTTTTTTCTTTCTTTTTTTTTTTCTTTTAGTCTGGTTGTATTAGTCAGGATAGCCTATGTGAGAGCAAATTAACTCTGAAATTTTGGTGTCTTTGTATACTAAAGGTTTATGTATTGCTTATCTAACCAACTATAGTTTACTCAGGGATCTAGGATTTTGGGTCCCACCATTATATTTCAGAGTAGTCAGAATTCATTGTAGGAGGGGAAGAGAGACTAGAAAATTATGGGCTTTTGACTGTTGTAGCCTATAAGAGGTTTTTATTCTCCTTTTGTTGATTTAGTCACATGACTGACTGTCAGGGGGTTGAGAAATGTCATCATCTGTATACAAAAGAAGGAAGAATATGACATAGAATTTGTTAATAACTAACATTATCTTTAGCATACTTGGTTTCTTAGCTGGTAAAAATAGTGGGTTGCAGTGGTTCTTCGTAGGAATTATAGTTCTTTGCTGTAAAAGGATGTGAAGAACATCGGGAATGAGGTGGCACTGTAGTATTAAACCTGACTCTAACTGGTGTTGTGTCATATGCCAATATCTGGGCATATTAAATACATCTGTCCCATTAGCATGTTGAGATCAAAAGATGTGGACTAAGATAGAAGGATTTTGGAGGTCATCTTAGTTTGGAACTTGGTGTAAGTCAGTAAGAATAAAGAATTCCCGTTCCAGTTCTTGTTAAGATGGTGTGAACACACTCCACCCTTTTTTTCAAACAATCAATGTAAGAATAAAACATGGACAGAATCAATGGAATAGGTATTTGAAAGCTCTGAAAAGTAAATAGTAGCAGGGAGATGGGGGAAGAAGAGCAGAATTCACAGTGAGTTGGTGGTCACTTCACTATATATTTTTGTCCCTCCAGTATCCCCCAGCATGAATTAAATGTGCTGAAAACCTGAAATTGAGCCCCAGGGTACAGTGAAAGAGAGCTCCAGGAAGAAACCCTTTAGTTCCAGTGCAGAAGTTCCCTGTTAATTTTTCTTTTCTTCATTCTGTTCTTATGTCCCAGTCCTCATGCAATCTTAGTGAGAGTCATCCGTGGGATCCTATAGAAGCCAAAACTCTGAGGGAGGGGTAACCTTCTCTTTGATCAGTGGAGCTAGGGCCCCAAGAGGGTTGCTTTTTTCTCTGTGTCTTGCTGCTGGTGGCCGTGGATGTGGGCAGAATTATAGGAGTACACAGCAGAGTAAGGAAACTAAAGCCCTAGCTTTCTGACAGGAGAACTAAAAAGAAGAGCCCAGAGCTGAAACATATCAGGGAGATTATGGAAAGGGAAGAAAGTGGGAAAGAAACTCTATACAATTTTTTAAGAACTTGGCCCTGAGCTGTACACGCATGGATCTAATCAAATCAGTGATTCTTGCCAGTGCAATAGGGAAGAAAAAGAAATTAAAGTCATACTGACTGGAAAGAAAGAAATAAAATTATCTCTTTTTTATAGTTGACACTATTATCTATCCAAAAATTCTCAGGGAATTGACATACACTTAAAACTCTAGTACTAGTAAGCATATTTAGCAAGATCACAAGATACAAGGTTCTTAGATAAATTATATTTCTCTACATTTACAGGAAACCAAATTAAAAAATACTGTTAACAGTAGCTTCAGAAAATTTAAATATTAAGGTGTGAATTTCACAAAACGTACAGAATCGGTGAGCTGAAAACTATAACTCACTGATGAAAGAAGTCAAAGACTGAAATAAATGGAGAACTATATCATGTTCATGGACTCAACATAGTAGAGGTGTCATTAAATTGATATATGGATTTTGTGCAATACCAATCACAGTCCCACCTGAATATATTCTTTATATAGACAAGATGATTCTAAAATTTATATGGAAAGATAAAGTAACTAAGATAGCTAAGATGATTTTCAAAAAGAATAAGGTTGGAGGAATTATACTTCCCTGACTTTAAGACTGACTATAAAGCTATAGTAATGAAGAAAGTGTGGTTTTAGCAAAGTGATAGACACGTCTATCAATAGAACAGAATGGAGTCCAGAAATAATCCCATACCTACAGGGTCAATTATTTTTTGCAGTGCTGCAAAAGCAGTCTAATAGAGGAATGATAGTTGTATGTCAAAAAATGAGCCTTGACCTAAACCTCACACTTTATACAAAAAGGAACTGTAAAAAATTAAGTCTAAATGTAAAATAAAACTATAAAACTTTTAGAGAAAACATAGGAGAAAATCTGTGTGACTTAGGTTAGGCAAATCCTTAGTAGGTATGACACCAAAAATATGACTCACGAAAGGAATTGGTGAATTTGGTTTTGACTTCATCAAAGTTGAAAACTTTTGCTGTGCAAAAGATGCAATGAAAAGACATGGTACAGTCTGGAGGAAGAGAATAGCAAATCACTTATTTGACAGAGGATTTATACTGAGAATATACAAAGGACTTTCAACTTTCAACAGTAAGAAAACAATCCAGTTTTTAAAAATGGGTGATAGACTTTGACAGACACTTCAAATATATGCTCATGTTAATAGGAATTAGCCAATAGGAAAATGTATGTTAAAACCACTATGAGATGCTACTACATACCTAGTAGAATGGCCAAAATAAAAAATAGCTATAGTGCCAAATGTTTGTGAGGATGTACAGAACAACTTGAGCATGTTACTGGTGGGATGGATTGCCAAATGGTATAGCCACTCGGGAATAGTTTGGCAGTTAATTATAAAGTTGAGCATACACTTATTAATAAATACCATGAGTAGAAATACTAAATTATATGAGAAATGAATGAAAACCATATTCACACAAAAACCTTTATGTGTGTTTATAGTAGCCCTATTCATAATTGCCATACTACAACCCAAATGCCCTTTATAGATGAATGGATACACAAACTGGTACATTCATTCATCCTGTAGAAGATCATTCATCAATTAAAAGAAATGAACTCTTGATATATGTACCTACTTGGATGAATCTCAAAGGCAGTATGCTGAGGTCAAGAAGGGAGTCTCAGAAAGCTACATATTGTATGATTCCATTTATATGACATTCTTGAAAAGTCAAAACTGTAGTGATAGACAAGTGGTTACCAGAGGTTATGAGTGTTGAGAGGGTGTGACTGTGAAGGTGTAAAGGGATAGCACAAGTGAGTTTTTTTTGTGTTATGGAACTGGTCTGTATTTTAATTGTGGTGATAGTTATACAAATTTATATATCTGTTAGCATTCTCAGAATGGTACACTAAAAAGAAAAAAATCAAGTGAAAGAAAGAAAAACCAGTTTTACTGCATAATCATTTAAAAAATAAGATTAATTATAAAGAGAATAGTACATTTCTGGGCATATGTAAAGCCTAAGTATCAAATATTTGTTTCAGCTTTCTGTGTAGTCAGCTATTTTTCTATTTATGTAGCGTCCCTGACTTAAGGGTGGTTCGACTTAAGATTTTTCTACTTCATTTTGGCATGAAAGCGATATGCATTCAGAAAAGACTGTACTTCAGTACAGTATTCAATAAATTGGATGAGATATTCAACACTTTATTATAAAATAGACTGTGTTAAATGATTTTGCCCGATTGTAGGTTATTGTAAGTGCTCTGAGCATGCTTAAGTTACACTAGGCTAAGCTATGATGTTTGGTAGATTGGGTGTATTAAATATGTTTTTGACGAGATATTTTCATCTTTCAATGCGCTTATTGGGATGTAACCCTATCCTAACTTGAGGAGCATCTTTATTTTCTTGTGTTTTCTAATTTCAGCACTTCTAGGGTATATTGTTAATCCTGCTTCTGTTAAATAGCCTGGGGCTTGGCTGAAAGTAGAGCCAGCACCAGGATAAGTGACTGGTGATTTGGCCTTCCTCCTGTGGCAGGTTTTGACTTTGAAGGTCATTAGAGTATGCATCAATGATTAAGATCACCTGTATGTAATTATAACCTGTTTCTATGTTTTCCTTTCCAATTTAAAATTTATTAGATTCTCCTTAGATGTTAGGAAGTTACATCATTAAATCAGAAGTATTCATGTATCCATGATTACTATTGTAGTAGTTGCTATTTATAACATGTCCAGGAAGTTTTCATAAAGGCACTAGGACATTTAGTGCACTACAAGGGGTGGTATGTTGGTTGGGTTAAACTGCAGAACTATTGGACTTTGAGAGTTATTTCTTTTATATTTGAGTGTTTTTAGTAAATATAGGAAAGCAGCTTATAAAAAGGGTTCTCAAATTGCATAAATCCTGTTAGATACTGTATACTAATATATAACAATATGTCATGGGAGGTTTAGAATTTATCCCATTACATGTGCAGATTGATTTTATTGATTTTATTTATTATTTTTTCATCTCTTTATTCGGTTGTCTTTCTCTGTAGTGTAGTTTATGAAATTCAGCTCTGTTCTGAAAATATTTACTAAAGACAACCTATGAGTTCAACACAATGGGTTATTCCAATTGAATTAGTTAGCTTGTGTTGCACAGAAACAGTCCCAAAATTTAGTGGCTTAAAACCACCATTTTATTTAGCGCATGATTCTTTAGTCAGCTGGGCAGTGCTTCTGGTCTGGGCTGGCTCAGCTGATGTCCATGGGGCTTCCTCAGGTATCTGTAGTCAGCTGATAGGTCAGTGAGTAACTGGACAAACATGGCATCACCATGTCCAATGGGGCACCTCGGTTTTCCTCCATGTGGTCTCCTGTCCTCCAACAGGCTAGCTCAGGCTTGTTCACAGTGGTCTCAGGGTTCTAAGTTTAGCAAAATGGCAAGCCCAATACATGTGCAAATTTTAAAATTTCGTTTCTTTCACAAGACTTATTGACACATTTCAACCACAGTTTATATATATATATATATTTTTTGTTGTTATATTTGTCAGAAATAAAATAGACTGATGAAACAAAATCAAAATCTCTTCCAAGACAAAGAAAGGTATAAATGTGTAATAGCTTACTTTTTAATAGAGCCTCTGAAGAATGCTCTTAAATAACCATGACAGTGGTAGCAATGTATTTAGAAGGCTGCCTGCCTTCTTATCAGGCTGTAGGAAAAGGTAGAAATTACTGAGGGGAGATTTCATAGCCAGGGATAGGCTTAGTGATTTCACATGCTACCATGTGTATTCCATCTGTCTTTACATCTTACATTTCACCATTTTCTTTATTTGACTCTGCAGATAAATGTATTTTACTTACTTTGGCATGTAGCTCCACTTGATGTCTGTGCTGATAAATGTGACAGTGTGTGTCAGGATTCATCACATATGTAGGCACTGGTCTTTTTTGAGATTGCATCTTCAAGATTGTGCTGTCTAAAAGTGATTGCTAAATGTACCTGCAGTTAGAAACTTTTGGTTCAGACTCAAATTTTAACTTTGAACTGCGAAGGAAGTTAACTCTTCTAACTTATTGTAAAATTTTTTATGACACTGGAAATTAATTTTCTTGGGTATGAAATTATCTTGGGTATGGACTTGAATTGATTTCATTTACAGTTTTATTCCTGCTATGATAATCATTCTCATGTAGGAAGTTTTATAGTGAGAGAAATCATAGAGAAACTGTGTGTGGTATTAGTTTTAGTCATATAATTATCTCATCACAATTTTAATCATCTTGAAAGATTTCAATGTATATCAGTACTAAATTAGGCTGCTTAAGGGATGAAACCTAAAAATATCAAAAGATTTTCTTCCTTACCTGATACCTTAAATCTTATTGGGAACTTAATTTACTTAATCAATTACTTTGCCTATAGTGTTTAAGAGATTAAAAACTTTCTTTTAAAGGGGTCAGATGTTGGATCTCGGAGGAATCTTTATTTTTTATATAAGTTAGTTACATTCTTTTTAATAAAAAGATGTTTATTAAAAAAGCCAATCTAGCTATGCTACTTTGGTTGTTTCAGTACAAAGCAAATTGAATAGCCAGTCTCTGTCTTATAAGAGCTGCCTTTGAACTGAACTTAGGTTATATGTTCATTCTTAATCATTTCATTTACAAACTGTGTTTATAGGTGTATCTTTATGATGATGTATTGCATCTCTAAATAATAAAAGTATCTCAAAGATAATAAAACTTTTTGGATCACATTACATGAGTTATCTACATTAATTATTAAAAAAAATTAAATAATGGACAAATTGAAATGGATGAAGTTATAGTAAAATCAAGTCAAAATCTATATTTATATAAATTTTAATGGATTCTAAATGTAGAGTATATATTTCCATTAGAAACTAATTAGTTATGTTTATACATAGTTACTAAATATTCTCAGATATTTGTGGGCTAAGACTATTGTGGTATTTTATAATAATGGACCAGAAAGCTCTGGAGAGAGAATAAATATGCTAAGTTTTCTTAGAGGTATTATTATTTCTTTCATTTTTTTCCCCTGAGGTCTAGCCCTTTAAAATATGATACTTGAAATAAATATTGTTTCCTAACTTAATTGTACCTTTTTAAGAATTGGAAGTTGGTAATTATTTTAAGGGAAAAAAAATAAAAACACTGTAGATTATTAGTGTAATTTTCCTTTAAAGGAGACAGGATTAAAAACCCTTAACTGTTCCTGAAGTAGAATTGCTACTTAAAGAACATATGTTATAGTACTGTCTATTGAAAAGTTTAGCAATTTTATATCATGATATAATAACCAGTACACTTTTTTTCTATCATGTAAAATGCCACTCTGAAAATCTATTCCTAGGTATTGCTATACTTTTCAAGAGAATGTTCTGTGATGTGTATGTTAGCTTTGGCTGACACAGATACTTGATTTTTGGTTTGTCCTGTATATTTAGATCCTCTACAGATGAACTGATGTGTTCTAGACAGGAAGTGGTATGTAGGAGATATAGGAATGGGCTGAAGTATCCTTTATATTTGCCTTTGTATCTAGGGGAGTTGGAAATAGGCAAGAATGGAGAGAAATTTTGTATGGCAGTACACAGAATTTTGCAAGTTTATTGTGAGCCCTGCAGCAATCCGATGCATTTTAGTTACTGGTAAGTTTGTTAAATTATGTTTGAAAATGTACCTCTTCGAAGATGGCCATCTGTTTACTATTACGTCCACCATGTCAAATATACCTTATTTTAAAGATTTTTTTTTTGGAAAAGATGTGGTATGGCTATTGCATTGGGTTTTAGGTATAAATTAAAAATACTTTTGTTTGTGAATTCATCTGACTTTTCAATTGTTGTCATGGTTAATATTGAAGTGAAATTAACATTTTATGGATAGTATAGTCATGTGTTAAGATTTTGGAATAATAATAAAATTAATATTTCTTTTTTTTTGTAATGGAACTCCATTGTATTTAGAGGTCTGAATTAATTTGTTAGATGTTTGAGAATGAGTAGATATTTGAGAATGACACAAAAGAATAAGAAAATCGATGGCATACTTATAATTTTATATGGTTCTACATAGGAGGGTGATTTATTGTATGAAATAATATTTTGCCTTTTTTCATGGACCATAGGGACTATTGTGAGACATTTCTAGTCTTTCTTTTTGGCAGTACTGATGTTTAGGAATCTACTTTCCCCCCAAATCACTAACTCAGGTGTGGTAAGAATTCCACGAGCAGATGAGAAAATTGTGTAATCTCTATGTAATAGTCTTCTTTATTCTTTTTAAACATTTTTGGTAGAAGTGTTATATGTAATATAGTATGTAAGCAGTTATTTGTGAAGTGGCCTTGACTGTTGATTCATTTAATTTAAAATGGACTAGATTGCTTAATAGCTGTTCTTCTTTACAGAAACCTTTTAAAAATCCCAAGAGATTCCTTGGTAGTCATGTTTTTCTTGTGAATATCTATCTTTGACTTAAGGACAAAGTAAAAAAATATATCATTGATTTGTAGTATTAGTTTACTTTTTTTGTTGTTTCAGGCTGTCGGGCCAGTTAATATAATTTAATTTTAATTTCCTGTAATAAAGTACTTTATTTCCGGATACTATACTTTTTTCTAGGTGTTGTCATGTAGTCCATTAAACTAAGTTTTATAATACTGATAATGATAATTTTGCTATTGGTTCTTGTTATGAGAACATTTCTGTTTTGAACAAAAATAACCACATTATCAGAGAAATGCATTGTCAGTCCTGTTGAAACCTGGAGAGCTAGAATAATTCAGAGAATAGAATAACTTCAGATTCCTTTTGGGCTTTAATAACTTTCAAGTTTTCCTCATTAGCAAATTTTCTTAATTACTTGTAAGAATGCGTACCTCTGCATTTAAAATATATTTAGAAATGTGTGTTTTTACCCTTTCTTAAAAGTATAAATAGGCAATTTAGAGTATATTGTAAAACACTGTTAATAGATATTTTAATTCCCGATAAAGTCTGGTTTATAGGAATTTATTATAAATTACATTATGCACATACAGTGAAGGAATATGTATTTCATTATTAGGAACTCTATATTTATGTCAGTGCTGCTGGTTTAAAATTGTTACATGTAACTTTGTGAAGTAATACATTATCAAAACTTAATTCAGTGCAATCATTTGTCTTTTGCTTGTTCATTCATTCATTCATTCAACAGACATACCAAGTGCTTAGTTTTTGTCTAGCACATATCTTTGGGTGCTTTTATATGTTTGTGTATACATTGTGTAATTAATTGCCACATTTTATTTTGGTATTGCATAAATCATTTCTTTTCTTTGATCTCATGAAGGCATACTTGGACATAAGTGACATTTTACATATTTCTCTGGATTTTTTTTTAACAAATACAGTGTTTTTGAAAAATAGGTCTTAATAAAAAGTTTATTTAAAAATAGATATGTTCTTCCAAAGCAATATTGCATACATATTTAAAATTCTCTATGAAAGCCTGTTATTCAAAAAGTATTATGATAAAGTCTTTTGTGGAAAAGTGACGTATGTGTGTTCTTATGTTAGACTTACATGAAGCAGGAAATAATATATATGTATAGATAAACTTTGACATTTTACTTTGGAATATAAAAAAATTACACAGTTGTAGTTTAGTTTATAATATTTAATTTGAAAATGATAAACTAGTTTCTTATGCTTGTGAGAAAATATATTTTTGCATAATATGAGGTATAATAGTCTTTGTCAGAAAATTAAGATTAAATTTCAATATGGTTGTTATCTTCTAGCATTATAAAATACTCAGTGGAAGACTTTGTTTATAATAAACATTTGATGATTA
Organism: Galeopterus variegatus; assembly: GCF_000696425.1. Lineage (NCBI taxonomy): Eukaryota > Metazoa > Chordata > Mammalia > Dermoptera > Cynocephalidae > Galeopterus > Galeopterus variegatus. The sequence continues at coordinate 107,881 of NW_007726415.1, read as the reverse complement.
CATAATGAAATTATCTGTACTTTACATGCAGTGCTACTCTTTTGGCATTCCTGGTTGAACTACTTAAAAGTTCAGTAGCCATGCAAGAACAGATGCTGGGTGGAAAAGGCTTTTTAGTCATTGGCTACTTACTTGAAAAGGTAAGTGATATGTGTTGATGCTTTTATTGTGTAGCCTTCACACCTGGACAACTGATAATTGCTAAATATATATTTTTCTGTGGTTTCCTTTTCTATTAACTGTACAGTGGTCATATTGTTTGCTAATTCACAAACATTTTTATATTATACACTTTGACATAAGTATAGACATGGAATTAAACTGGATGTTAGAAGTATTAAATCATTAAGAAAATTTTAGTGAAAATAGAAACTAAGGAAAAATTCTTTCATTTTTATTCAAGTTACAAGTATTATTTGTCTTAATTTTTTCTAGTTTCTTTGCTATCTTTATACTAAGACTAACTTTCTTAGGAATCTTATTTAATTTAAATGGATTTGCATTTTAGTTATTGCTTTATTTTTCAATTATAAGGTCAAAATCTTTATTTGATAGCAACAGAAACATTATTTTGTGCTTTTTGTCCCTGCTTTTAAGATATATTAGAATATTTAAAGTAGCTTTTGCTAATCAATGCATAGTATAAACAATACAAATTACATGGGTTTAGTTTTTCACTTTTTCTGTCATTTATGTCCTTTTTTAAAAAAATGCCTTTCTTAGCTTTATTCGCACTGTATTAGTATGGTAATGAATGCTGAATTTCTGATTATGGTCTTACAAGAATTTGGTTGGGTTGTGATTTTCTTTAAAAATTAAAGTGAGATTTCTTGAATAAAAGGTTTATTTTTTAAAATAAACATCTATTCCCTGTCATTACAAACCTCTTCTTATCTGTTAACTTTTTAATGTTCCGCTGTTCTGAAAATGAAACTATTTCAAAAATAATAGAGGTAATATCCCAACTAAGAGGAATAAACTTATTTGTCCCTTGGGAAGAAAAATTGAAAAGACTTTTGCAGATAGTTCTAATTTTACCTCCCATGGTTTTACATTTGAAATACTTGTAATGTGTCTTGTCTTTGAAATAAGTGCTGCTCTTTCTTTAAGGACTGGTGACTGAGGAGTTGTTAATTATTGAGTATGTCAGTCATTGGCAGCATTTCTTTATTGAGGCAAGTTTTTTTTTTTTGGTCTTTTGTCTTTTTCCGTGTCCGGCAACGGATCGCAACCCTCAGTGTTGCCCCCGTACCGGACCGGGGACCGGCAACGGGATCGCAACCCTCGGTGTTGCCCCCGCGCCTCGCTCAGCCAGTGAGCGGGAACCGGTCTGTATGTGGGATCCGAACCCTCGGGTGGGAGCGCCGCCGCGCTTCCCAAGCGGTGCACTTATCCAGTGCGCCACCAGGCCGGCCCATGAGGCAAGTTTTTCAGTAACCTTCTTAGGAACTTTATTAAGCCTCTTTTTTTTTTTTTTTAAATGATGTAATACTACTTTCCTATATCTACAGTATTAAAATTTTTTTAGAAGGTATATGATAAACTACATTTTACATGACTTAGATATTATGAAATGCCTTTGTCAGATTACTATACATGACAAGATCACCATCAGGACCTCCCTCTTTAATATTCTTTTCATCTATTTACTAAGGATTTATCTGCATAACTCTAAAGTGATGAACAGTCTTTTAAACTTAAAACTTAGCTTAAACTTAGAAATATTATATAAAGCCTTTAAATCAAATAAAAAGATATATCGAGTTTTCTTTTTCTCATAATTAATATCCTTAAAATTATACTGTAAATTTGGTAAGTGCAAAATATCTCATTGTGGTTTTAATTTTCACTTTTAAAAAAGATTTTGACTAAAATTTTACATATACATGTATATATATATATAAGTGTCTGCACAATTTCATTTAGGTTGTCTTTCATTTTCCTATTAATATGTAGAAATTCTGTATATACCCATATTCTGGATATGAGTATTTTGTTGGATATATACTACAAATATCTCTTTCTCTTTGGCTTGCCTTTTCACTCTCTTAATGGTGTTTTTTGATAAACAGAAGTTCTTACTTTAATGTAGGTCAAATTTTCAGTTTTTTTATGATTAGCCCATTTTGAATCCTTATGTATCCCAAAGCCATGAGAGTATTCTATATTTTCTTCCCCAAATTTTGTTATATCTTTCACATTTAGATCTATGTGGAATTGAATTTAGTGTGCGGAATAAAATATAAGGGTCAATCATCATTTTTTTTTCTCCATATATGTATCTAGCTGACCCAGTACCATTTATTAAAAAGATAATTTTCCACTGCATTGCTGTCTATATCTTTGCCATAAATCAGGTGACCATATATGAGTGGGATTTTTAAAAAATCTTTGAGGCAGTGTAACAGTATCTTAATTTGTATAGCTTTTAGCGCATCTTAATATCTAGTAGTATGTCATGTAGCTTTATTGTTGTTCTTCAAGATTGCCTTGGATATTCTTGGGTTTTTACATTTCTTTATATATCAGCTCATCAATTTCCACCAAAATGGATTATGTTGTATTATATTATGGTTGTATTATATTGACATCATTACTCTGTTAAGTCTCTCAATTTATATACTTGGCATATCCTTTGATTTATTTAGACCCTCTTTTGTAGTTTTCTGTATAGAAAACTTAACTCTCTTTCTGATGGATTTATTACCAAATATTTGATGCTATTTGATGTTTTAAAATTTTTAACGTTTTTTTTTGTCACTGGTACATAGACATATAATTGATGTTTACATTGAACTTTTGTATACCAATCTTGTCACTCCTCCATTAATTCTAGTATTTTGTAGATTTTTAAAAACTTTTCCTTGTAGACAATATAATATTATCTGAGAATGATGATTTTGTTTTTTCCTTTCTTTCTTTTTTTTTTTTTTATTTCCTTGCAGAGTAGAAATCCCCTTTGTGTTTCAGATGGTACAGTCTGGCCTTATCCAGGGACTGGCATTCTGGTTTGATGTGGCCTTTGTTGGATCTCTGTATGTATGTATCCCCCCCAACCCCACCCCTTCT